>NC_082608.1:1250963-1438609 GCF_030936135.1 Gavia stellata
GGTGCCAGTGAGAGACCCCCTTCCCCTGGGTGCTCTGGGGTGTGGAGGGAAGGGCACCGCAGCGGATGGGGATACACCTTCCATAGCTGGAGAGATTTACCAGAATAACTGATTCTCTTCGTAATTCCTCTGCCGATTCAGCTCTACTCTCCTGCTCCACTCTTTCCGACGCATGTGGTAAGTCTCCAAGAGTAGTAGGGTGTAGTTTGCTCGTACGGAAAGCTGGCTGCAACAGCAAGGGAAAGTCTCACTCACCTTCTGTCTGAGACCCTCCTGCCTTCCCCTGCCTTCAACTTGGAGGCAGCTTGGGGCTGCCTGGCATCAGGATCTAAGCCAGGTCGTGGGAAAGCAAAGGATGCCATACCGAGCCCCAGTGCTCAGGAGTTGGAGTTCTTCATGCCTTGGACAGCTGCTGCTGATCAAATTTCCCGGGCTGAGGTTGGTGGGCACGTTCAATTTGCAAAACCCCTGTGGACTCTGCAGCTTCCTCTTCATCATGGCCCCGTGCAGGAAGGGAGCAGTCCTCTCCTCTTTCCCAACCGGTGGCAGTGGTGAGTGTGGCCAAACCTCTGTCAATGTTTCATGAGACCACCTAGCCTGCATTGGCACCAGAGGACGATTTTTAGGAGGCTTCTCACCTCCCTCAGGTGCTCTGAACATTCAGCGGTGGAGACGCCAGTAACTACAGGGTCTGTGCAGCCCTCCAGCATGGTCTGCTCCACCCTCAGAAACCCCCAGGAGATGAATAAGAGTCACCCCAACACGGCCCTCTGGGCTGGGGGGAGACCAGCTCCCCACTGGCCCCACGGTCGCATGTTGACATCACTCATGACAAGGTAAATGAGGGGAGGCAACGGCTGTTTTTCAGAGTAGAAACCATGAAATTAAATTCTCCAGTGGGGTTCAGCAGGTCAGAGAACACCACCGAACAAGGAAGATGGCTTGGTTGGAGGAGTTGGAGGCCTTGAGGGCACCACTAGCCCTCAATGACCCTGTCCAGCGTCCCCTGGGACCTCCACCCGCATCCCGTTTCAGCCCTGGCCAGAGCTGATCTGGATCCTGACCTGCGGACTTGTTTCCTGGCGCGACGGCGAGGTCCTCTTTTCATTTCTGAAAACGGGAAGTGCAGTTTGAGGTCGGACACCGAGAGTTTCCTTGTGCTTGCCGTCCTTCTCCACCACCAAGAAGCTCTCCTGAATTCTTGGCAGAAAGCTGAAAATACCCAAGGGTGAGCTGATATGAGTACGGGATGAGGCTGTTCTCCAACTTATGCTCATGAGTAACTCAGTGCCAGCCACTGCAGCAGGCGGCAGGTCTGCTGGAGTTTTAGGTGTATGTGGCTCCTCGGTTTCATGTCAACAGTGGAGGAAGAAAACCCTGAGTTGTAGCACTCACATGAGCCGTAAAACCCACATGTGGTCCCCGTCTTGAGGGAACAAAGTGAACAACAATGACTTTTGCAATAACCACAGCCTGGAGGGACCATGACCCTCCTCCTGCAAACTGCACTGTGGTGGCCACACACTCAAGGCTGTGTTTTGTGGGCACCCAGTGCAGGAGAAGGAGGAAGTGTTTGAGGGAGAAAAGACAATGCTAGCAATTAGCTCTCTCTGGCACTCCTCCTGTGCCAGACAACCCCTCTCAACCACCAGATTTGGAATTAAATCAGAGTCTTCCAGTTGACTAAATCCAAGGTAGAAAACAGTGAACATAGACACTGCTCTGTCGTGCTGGGGGAGGACGTTCTGAATTTCATTTTTCTTTGAAAAGCGGCATCATTTACACTGAAATGAGAAGAGGTGCATAGACATTGAAAAGGAAGGAAAAAAATTTCCTCAGCTCCTGGAGTAATTCTTCACACAAACATCAGTCACCGTGACAAATCTGAACAATCCTTCAGAGACAATACCGACACCGCGTACAAAGGGAACAACTCATTCAAGAAATCCAAGAGCACAGGGTCACCCTCATCCGTTTCCCCATGAGGCTCACCTGCCAGGGGACCTTCTTCCTTTGTCTTTCCGCCCCTTTCCTTTCTTTGGGCCAGATAGTGTGGACGGAGACCGAGCTTGCCTTTCTCGAGAAAGGAGACGTTCAGTAGGAGGACTCTCTGGAACTACACAAGGGAAAGACTCTTCAGAAAGCATCTTTGTGGCTATTTAACAAGAATGACAGGCATATCTGCTCCAGCATCTGATAAAACAATCCAGTTCCCTTGATGCCATCATCTTGAAGAGGTCTTGCTCTCTAGGAGGCCTTTGGCACAGCTTATCAGTCTTTTAACTGTCATCTCTGGGCAATGTTTCTCCCCACATTCAAGTGCACAGAATCTGTGGGAGAGGTAGATCTCACCACCCTCGGCAGCTCAAGGCAGAGCTTCCTAAAATGAAGGAGCAGCTTGAGATATATACCAGGGCACAGAGCCCCGGGGGAAAGTGTCCCTCCGCAGTCCCAGCTGTGTTTGTCAGTGTTTGGCTGCCATGAGGTCTTCTTCCATAGCGGGTGACTTGAGCTTTGCTGTGTAGAGTGAGGCGCAAGAGGTGCAGTCTTCCCTCCCAGGGCACCACGTTTTGTCCTTGTTTTCAACCACCTACTGCTGAGGACTAAAGGAACACCCCCCCACACAAGCACCTGTGCCCCCACCCCAGGTCAGATGTGACATTACCATGAGTTTCAATTTGCTTATCACCCTCTTCTTCCTCCTCCTCCTCCTTCTCTTCCTCCTCTTCCCTGCCTTCTGTGGCCTTCAGAGGCCCTACAGAGGGACAGTCCACAGCTTTCTCAGGGGGAAGTGTAAAATCAAACCTGGAAATGAGAAGAGACCCGACTGAAGAAAGGGCCACCACATTGCCTTTGCATCTTCCGTTAACAGTGCGGTCACAGAGAGACTTGAGAAGGTCTTTCAAGGCTGCTGCTTTCCAAAGCACAATGTGCAACATCCTTGAGAGCTCTGATAGGAAATGGAGAGACACAAAACCTCTATGGCCTGGGAGCGCATGAGAGGTCTCATCAGTCTGCTCCAGGGCTTCCCAATCCTAACTCTGAAAAAGTTGACTCCCTCACTGAAGACCATCTCTCATCTCCTCTTCCTGTTCATGGACATGGACAACAGACTATTCTCTCCTTACCCAAAAAGCCAAGGTTGGTTTGAATTCTAACCCTGCCCTGCAGCTCTCTTGCAGAGCCTCTCAGCTCATGTCAGGGCATCTGTAATGCATAACCACCATCCCCACGGCCATTAAGGTCACTACTGGGCAGCCCCAGCTCAGGTCAGAGCTCTGAGGAACCCCACTCAAGCACAGGACTCCTCCTGGCCCCCAGGGACTCAGGTAGCAGGCATTTAGGGGCACTTGGGGCCCTCAAGTCCCACCAAAGGCATGGCTATGTCACAAACACAGGACTTGTATGATTCTCAGGGACACTTTTCCTGTACAATCCATGTGCAGGAAATTCTGGGATTTTTCCATTTTGAAATTGCACCCAGAAGAAAGAGATGAATTAGGGGAAACCTTATAGAAAATGTTGCCTGAGTTCCCCAACCAACAAGAAGAGAACGTACTGTGGCAACACAAAGACACCGCCAGGACCCACGTGAAAATCAGGACTTTCTCTGCCCGATACCACCAGATGTCTCCTCTCTGGGGTCTGAAACAGAGACAGAGATATGTGAGAGCATTCCAGGGACATTTTTACCTTGCTTATAAAGTCTTTCATCTGCTCAGAGAAGACACGGCCACTTGGACATCCTATAACAAAGTTTTCTTTGGCTAACATGACATGTCTTGGACTCTTTCTCTAGACAGTGTCTACTTTTGAAGCCATCAGAGCCTCACCATTATCATTTCTAGGTCAGACAGTGGGATGCTGGGCTAAGTAGAGCCTTGATCTAACTCTGGGTGACTCTTCCTAGATTCTGCTATGTCAGCTAGACCACTGTGAAGGAGAGCAGGACACTACAGAGTTGGCACTGCTGTAGACCATGACCGCCCCAGTGTCTGGGAGGGTCCTCACAGGCCACCAGAACTCAGTCATCCTTTGATAGGTGTCCAGAAGGATAAGGTGTAGCACAGGGAAGGGCTCAACTTACACTGAGAAGGTCTTCCAGCAGCTTTCCAGTGCCATCCACAGTGAGCAGAAAGTCATCAAAAAATCTCATAGTGACTTCCCTGTTTCGTATGGAAAGAATGCCGATGGCCTTGAAGACAAAGTCCGTGTCCTGTTTTTTAGAGGTGGCCCGAAAGAATGATGTCACGGTCTCGTATACACAACATTGCACCATTGTAAAAGGTAGTTGGGCACACACGGAGAGCTCCTCACACCTCAGAGGGACGACTGCTACATCAGCTAGAGAACAGAAAAAGAGGAACAAAATCACCCTGCAGCAGGACAGTGAAGGCTCCAAGAAGGTGTCAGCAGCTTCAGGCAGGACATTGCTCCAGAGCAGTCTGTTGAATCCTGTGCTAACAGCTCCTAAGAGTGCCTGGGGGATGAACACTGTGTGGGATGGCAGGGGGGACGGGTGCAGATCCCACGACAAAGTCCATGGCGCTCAACCACAAGTGTGCCCACACCCAGTGCACTCCAGCTAAGTCTACGCCAGACTCATGGAGAAGCAACAGAGGAGGAAAACACAAGGACTGCACAGCAGCATACTTCTGTCTCCCTGCCCCTTGTACCCATGCACCCACCTGATGTTTCAATCACAAGGAAGATGGGGTCATGTGAAAGAGAAGAACCCCTCCAAACACAGACCCAAGCTCTTCCTGCCCCACAGCAGCATTCACGTCACACTGCAGCTGCACCGACCAGAAATCATGGCAAATCTGGCCATCTATGAGTCTTGCCTTAAACTCTTGTCCCAGTCTTCGGTTCTGGTGCGTCTACAAGTGACTTGTACCTGCTTTGCTCTAGAAGGAGCCTGTAAGAGTCAGCAGGAATTCTGGCGTTTGCCCTTACAAGTAGATGGGCAGCACCATAAAAGCAGAGCATGAGCTTTACCCGTTTCATTACGAAAAGCAGCTCCAATAAATTACAGTCTGAAAGCAGTTCTCCTAACATTGCGTAACCGTGAATGATATGGAGCCAAGCGTGAAAGCAATTAAAGACGAGATCCTCTACCTGAATGCGTATCATGAAAAAAGGACACCCAATGGGTCTTTCTGAGAAATTGCTCCTTGGTGGCCTGTTCAGCTTGAACAAGCTGAGGTTGTTCTCAGGACATCTTTAGGCATTCAGTCACGCCTTAACGGTGCTTAGCATACGCCTCAAGGGTGGTGCAAGGGCAGGCAACGGTTTTAATCCATCTTCTTACCAGGAACATCTTCTTCAGTGTGGCTGAGGTTGCATTCATCTGCAACCACCTTGGACATGTGAAATATGGGTCTCCGAACAATCGAAACCTTGCTGTTCACAGCGCACATGTAGTCTTTAAGAACATAGAATGTCCCGATTCCTAACAGTCGGACACCCTGAGAACAGTGGAGGTAAAAAGAAGGAACAATTATAAGTGTCCAATGACTTGTCAGAGCATGGGGATGCTGCTTTGTGCATTGCCCACCCCGAGCCTATGAAGGCCAAGCTGGGACACGGAGGAAGCTTTGGAGAGAAAGCACATACTCCAGGTCTTTTTTGCTCTTTCTCCTCTGCTTTGCTCAAGAAAGCTATTGGGAACAGTGACAGCAGAGCCAACATCCCTCCCCTACATATAATGGGAGGGGTTTCCAACAGGGACAAACCCTTAAAGAGGTACCAGCGTATGGTCTTCCCATTCTGGCGGTGGAGATGAGAGAAGACCCAGAAAGTGCTTAACACTTTCTTCTACATCATCTGGACTTTCATTTTCATCGCAGGTGCCAGAAGCTGGTCTGTGCCACGTTTGTTGACAGCAGTGTCCTGCTGGGCGACTGTTTCTTGCTTTCAAAGCGGGGAAGCGATGGCACTCGATGGCACAGCATTGTCCGGGCACGGCAAGCTCTCAGGGTTTCACAAGGGGAGGAACAGGATGCAAGACCCACCCTATCCTGTGCCAAGTGCTGTCTAATGCATTCAGACACGCTATCCCAAATCATAAGGATCTCTGGAAAGCAAGCGAAAGATGTGTCATGTTCCAAGTCACCAAGCTCACTACCCTTCAGCACACTCTTACCCAAGGAGATGATGAGATTAAACATATTGCCACCCCAATTAACAACATGTAAGCTGCTCCACGTGACAGGAGATGCAGGAAATTGGGAACAGACATCCACACCAGCGAAAGGATGGCGTGGTGCCCACAGGGGACTCGGAGGCTCAGGGGACCCCCAGGTATGTCCCCTGCAGGGACCACTGTCAGCCCTCTCTGTGCTCATTAACTCCGCACGGTCACTGTGGCTGGGAGCTCTGGATGGGCAATCCCCTCTGCAAGGCAAGCAGCAACCCTTGGTGCCAGGGGCTTCGACCTGGGGAGTGGGCAGCAAGGCAGGGGCAGAGGAAGGGCCTCAGGAAGAGGACCCAGGAGTCCTGGCTGCCAAACTGATCCTGAGCCAGGAAGAGATGATCAGACAGGGCATTTGTTGCACCCATCAGCCCTGCCCAGTCGTTCCCAAAAGGCCCCCATGTTTCCACAGCTACTTTCATAGCTAATATTGTCTACAACATTCAGAAAATAACTCCTACGAGCCTCACCACCACGGGTGAGGTTCTTGAGCGTTGGAAATGCATCTGGCCACAGGTTTTGCATCTTTGTTCCCTGCTCCCTCTGGGTTAACTCCTGTAGCAGGAGGGTGAGAAGGAAACATCTCCTCCACGATCTCCACGTCCTTCTTTGACTTCACCAAAGGGCCTCCAGCTCTGTCCTGACATGGAATGTCCCACTGTGACCCCAAGACCACGTCACAGAGGGACTGCAAGGGCTCCCCAGCCCCCCTTAGCCTCCCCCAGATCCTGCCAGGTTTTGCCCTACAAGAGGGAGGGGAGGTGTGGTGGGTGTTGTGGGGTGCTATCCCACCTCACCGCCATCTCCCCAAGGAGAATGGGGGGGCATTGAAAGCCATGATGGGGGTCCCCAGACAGGGGCTCACCTTGAGCACTCCGAATGAGCTGGTCAGCTCGTTGGTCCCAACTGGAGAGGCTGTGCCACCACTGCTGGTGTGGGGCTGCGCACATAGCAGCATTCCAGTTCCTGGGATAGGGACAAGGCTTGGAGATCAACACACACAGCAGCATCCCCATTCCTGGGACAACGGCAGGGCTCGGGGACCCCTTTATGGGGTTTCCCTTTATGTGAGAGATCAGCGGGAGCGCATGGAGCTCTGCCTGGGGATGGGTGATGAGCCAACTGGGAGCTTATGGGTCAGGATTAAGGAGAAGACTGGGATGGGCATCAGTGTAGTGGGTGTCTGCTGCAGGCTGCCTGATCAGGAAGAACAAGTGCATGAGGTCTTCTACAGGCAGCAGTTGCCTCATGTTCGCAGAACCGGGTCTTGATTTTAACCACCCTGATATCTGCTGGAGGGACAACGCAGCCGGCCATAAGCAACCCCGGAGGTTCCCAGAGAGCATCAGTGACAGCTTCCTGACATACAAGAGGAAATGGCCTCAAGTTGCGCCAGGGGAGGTTTAGGCTGGATATTAGGAAAAATTTCTTTACAGAGAGAGCGGTGAAGCACTGGAAGAGGCTGCCCCGGGAGGTGGTGGAGTCACCATCCCTGGAGGTGTTCAAGGAACATGTGGACGTGGCACTGCGGGACATGGTTTAGTGGGCATGGTGGGGTTGGGTTGGTGGTTGGACTTGATGGTCTTACAGGTCTTCTCCAACCTTAGTGATTCTGTGATATGTGATAGAGGAGCAACAAGGAGCAGTGCTCTGCTGGACCTCGTACTTACAAACCAGAAGGGCTCATTGGGAGGAGTGATGGCTGCATCAGAAGGTTGTGCTGCCATTCAGAGGCAGAGCTGTGGGATAAGCCCCACTGGACCCAGGGACAAAGCCTTACCGGGATGACAACCAGGCCCTGAGTCAGAGGAGATCAAACATTCAAACCAACCTAGCTCAATTATACGCAGAAATAACTCTGAGAAGTTCTCTCAAAGCATTCGTGAAGACTCTCACAATGATAGTTAAAAGGAGATGGAGAGGAAGGCTCAAATAGTGCTATTTATTGTTTACAGACACAAATTTATTGACACAGGCGCAACTCAGTGCAGCAGCAAAAGGACCTGCTGCCAGGATCCTGAGCTGGCATCTCACCAGGGCACAACCTTCCCTTCCCAGTCCAGGAAGGTCCCAGTTTCCTTCTCAGAGAGGGAGGAGAACACCTCCAGCATCCCCCGTACACTCTCATCCACCGTCACGGGGGGCTGCAGCGGCAGAGGGAGAAACACAGTCATGTGCCCAAGGCCTGGCTAAAGGTCTGCCCTGGAGCAGACCATTGCTCGTGGCTTGGGCCTCTCTGGCGTGAGTGAGGAGAGGCCAGCACAGGGCAAGAGGAGTTCCCTGTCTCTCATCTCCTTCCCTCACGTGCCTCTGGCTCAGAGCATCTGCCAAAGAGCTCTCCCAGTGCCCCACGTCTGGCACTATTCAATCCACAGGAAGCTCTGCATTCCCAAATAAAGAGGTTCTTCCAGACCTTAGCCAAAAGCTGTCTTACCTTTTGTGATCCTGAGCTCCCCATGTCTGTTTGCACCCAGCCAGGGTGGAGAGCAACGCAGAGGATGCCGTGCTCCCGGTACCCCAGGGACTGGCACTTGGTCAGCATGTTCAGAGCAGCCTGTGGGGAGACAGGGCAGGGATGGCGGTGGGAGGGGAAGGGTGGCTGCAAGGGGACATGTGCAGACCCCACGGCAGGGACAGGGCAGAGGAGGGCAGATGGACCCAGCTCCCCGGGGCACACGGTGCTGCTGCACTATCCCCACGCAGACGCCCAGCCCAGCCGAGGGCCTGTCCCAGCACGTCCCTCTGAGGTGGGATCTGGGGACAGGCACGGGAATGTGCCATCGGAGGGGCCCAGAGCCTGACGGAAACTCGATCACAGTGCAGAGAGGTGCAAGGACTGAGGGGGAGGTTGGAAGGCATGCGAGATCGTTCAGAGAGGAAAATGTCTGGGCTCACGCCCAGCGCAGCGTGGCAGTACCTTGCTGCAGCGATAGGAGATAACTTGTCCATAATCCCATAAATAGACTTCCTCAATGGAGCCCGCAGCGCTGGACACGTTGATGATGGCTGCCTTGCTGCAGCTCAGCGCTGAGCCTGGGCTCTCCTGGGCAGCCTTCTTCAGCAAGGGCAGGAACGCCTGCGAGGAAAGGAAAGGAGAAGAGATAGCGGCATGCAAGGAGGTGGCACAGGGAAGAGGACTAGCTCCTTCCACAGCAGTCAACATTAGCACCAGCATTGGAGCATCCTCCCTCCTCTTCCCACTGCCCCAGCCCGCCAGGCTCCAGCTCCTGAGCTCCAGCCCACGGCTCCATGAGCTTCTCATTGAGTGAGTCCGTCGGGCACTGGAGTAGACGCAGGACCCTCTCCCACTGGCCCTCCACACCCCCTGGGACATCCCAGAGCAGGGAGCCAGGGCCATGGGAAGGGATGCTTCCCGGACCTGCCCTGCAGTGCTGGGGGTGAGGATTTCACCTGGCTCAGCAGCAGGGGCCCAGTCGTGTTGGTGGTGTAAGTCTGGGACATGTTCTCCAGCGTCTCATTATCAAGCGACTTTGCCTTTGCAGTTCCAGCGTTGTTGATGAGGAGGTTCAGCCCCGCGCCCCCCAGGTGCTCCCCGACTCTGGCTGAAGCCGCCTTGATGCTGGCGGGATCGGTGACTTCTGCAGAGCCAGTGCAAGGGGAGGTTAGCGTCCATGTCCCCGTGGTGGTTTGCAGCTCCCTGTGTCCCCCCAGGGACAGCAGCACCTGGTGTCACCAAAGGCACCAGCTCCTTCCCAGCACTGGGCTCCCAGCATGTGCACAGTGCCCGGGCACATGCCAGCGCTGCGGGGGGCCGTGGTGCCAGGCAGAGCGGGGAACTGGGGCGACAGACCCCCACCTCAGGGCACCTACCGAGAGGGATGATGACCAGGTTGGGGTGCTTGGAGGCCAAATTCTGTAACTCCTGAAAGAGAAGGGACCGCATGGGCATGGCAAGGCTGGACCAGTTGCACAGAGGCTCAGCCTTCCCCAGGCAAAGCCCACGTCACTCCAGCTCCATCCCTGCACAGCCTCGTGCCCAGCACCCTACTTTGGCTGCCCTGCTCCCCTCGGATGGGGCTCTGTGCCTCCCACACACACCATGTGCCACTGTCCCCTCCACACATGCCATGCGCAGATGGTCCCACAGCCATCGCAACTCAGGGCTGCCCTGTCCTGCAGCACCTGGGGTGCCCAGTTGCAGCTCGAGCCCTTTGCAAACCCCCTCCCTGCTCCAACCTGCTGCCCTGGCCCTCTGTCCCCCATTACAACCCACTGTGTCCCAGCCCAGCCTCACCTGCGCTCGCTGTCCCTTGGGGTCCCGACAAGCCGCGAAGACCCACTTGGGTGGGTTTGGCAGCCCCAGGAACTGCCGGACAATCCCCAGGCCGATTCCCCGGTTGGCCCCAGTCACCAGAACGGAGCACACGTAAAGCTCTCCCATATCGCTTCTCCTCCCTCTGCTCCAGCTTGCATTGTTTGCTCAGCTCCCTAATGCTTCTTTATAGCTTGTTCCACAGCCACCCCACCCACTCAGGGCTTGCACAAACCCTTGGCTCCAGGTGCAACCTCTCCAGCTCTTCAAACTCTCCAGGACACAGATCCTGGCTGGGAGCCAGCCCTCGTTACCAAAGGGCAAAAGATCACTTGGCTTTTCAGGCAAACTCCGCTGGCCTTGGGAAACCTGGCCCCATAACCCAGCCGCTATGGGCCAGCCTGGCCAGGAGAAGCTGTCGTGGGCGAGGAGGGAGGGAGCAGCATGTGGGAGGGACGCAGGATGCCCCACGGCTCGGGTGGGCCTTACAGCTTCACAAGCATCCCGCGGGCTAGGCGGGCTTTCCACATCGTACCAGGTTGTGCCTCAGATGTCCATGAGCAGAAGTTCTCTGCCTTGCTCTTGCCTCTTCCAAGCCAGTGCCCATTCACTGGCTGTCCCATGAAAGACCCATGGAGTGGAGCAAACCCAGCGTGGTCTACTGGCAGAAGGAAGTGGACCCGCACGGCTTGAACATCACGTCTCTGCTGTTCATGCACTCCATCCCGTTGGGTGCTGTCCCAAGTTGAGCGGTCCCTCTGCCCAGAAGATGCAGATGACTCAGGTGCCCAGGACATTCTCCTGCAAAGAGAAACGCCTTGGACAAAGCCCCATTATCCACATCACCCATGGGCATGGGGCACGGACAGTGCTACACTAGCACCAGTGAAGCCCAGTACCTCAAGCGAGGCATTAGAGATTTGCAGGGCTGGGACTGGTGCGTGTGCACATAGTGTGTTCCTGCTCCGCCGCAAGCGAAGATGTATCCCCAGAAACCTCTTGGCAACGCCTTGCTTTCAAGAGCTGAATCCCTGAGCCATTGCATGGGCTGCTGGGCAGCAATGGAGGCAGTGACACTGGCTGACGCGTCACCTTCACACCCGGGATGTCTTGGCAGTGGCATTAACCAGAGCTGCTTTCTCCCAGCTGCAGTGCCAAGTGAGCCCTTGTGCTCCAGCAGCAGCTGCTTTCCTCCTCCCCGCTCCTGTCTGCTTTCTGGGGCTCAGCTGGGCAGACGCTGTGGGGCAGGCAGGTCCTCCCCACAGCCCTGGGACGATCCTGCCCATGGCACCCTCCCCAAACCGAGTTAGGGGGAACGCAGCTTGGATGCCCATTTGGCAGTCCAGCTCTGCCATCCTCAGTCCTATGCTTCCTTCTGCCTCGGTCCTGCTCTGAGTCTGCAGCATCCTCACCCTCATATCGCTGCCGCATTCACCTTCCCCCCAAACAAAACTACTTTAAAGTATGTATGTGCCAAAGTTTAGTCCCAGGGAGCCCTTTGCCCCTCAGGCCACTCGCATGGTCACCACGGTGCCACCAAAACAGGCAGTCCTGCCCTGCCTCACTCACCTCCCCACCTCATATTTGGGCAGCCGACTCGAGGGCTCGATCAGGGACCTGCCCCGAGCTCTGGCTGCCTCGAGTTGCAACGGGGAGGGGACAGTGCTGCCACCAGCCTCACCCAAAGTAGGGACGAAGCCCCGTTACAGCGGCAGCGTCCACCGTGCCTCTTCTGTGTCCGTGGTAGCATGGTCCAGCTGCAGGAGGGATCAAGCCTTCCATCCCCAGCCTGCCTTCACCAGGTTCTCCCCCAGGCGATGGCTCGGGCAGTCACAGCACACGTTAATCCAGCACAGGACAGATGAGTGGGTTTTGTCAAAACAGCACAGACCACGCCTAGATCTGGACATCATGCCTTCGAGAAATACTCTCATCGATAGCGATCAGTTCTTTCCCAGCTGTTTTAAAAATGAATTGAATGTATATAAAGCACATTCCTTTTCCAAAAGGCATATTTACCAAACAGCAGTCTTTTAAAGACATTTTTTGCAAGTAGAGGCATGCCACAAAACACAGTAGAAAACTTCTCTGATTTGTTTTTGCTGGGCTCCTAGTGTTGAAATGTCATCACCATATACCCGTTTGAGAAAGAACTGAATTTCGCACATCCCGTCACAGCCTCTCAGCGTGAGATACTAAATCCCTTTGATACGCCTGCTCTGCCAGCCAGACCTGGCACGCATGTCTCTCTCCAGCTCTAAGGAGCTTTGTAATCCCCCCTGTACCCTGGAACATGCAGGTTGGTGACAGCCCCAGCCTTTCCTCTTCTCCCGTACCAAGCTTTGTCAGCAGATGTTCGTTTGCTTTCACATCCTCTGAGTAAAATTTACCATTTTGTTTGCTCGGTGTAAATCCCAAGACAAAACCCAGAGCACGTGACAGAAACGAACTCAAACAAATTGTGCTTTCTGGCACGGCAAATGAAAAATAATCGTTGTCGTCAGGCGATAGCCAATGTTTCCCCTTCTGGACCTTGTGGAAAATGTTCCTTGCCAACATATTTGTTTAGTTCCTCTGCTGTTATCCATAAGACTTTGCGTACAAGTACAATACCGGCACGTTAAGCACTCACACGTTTCATTCACTTAGTAAGACAACCTCATGGCAATCCCTCTCTCTCCTACTGCCCGTCGCTTTTCTTCTGTAGCAATGCCCCTTTTTGTGGCCCCATGGTTCTTTCTGCACCAGCATCCCATGAACTGTTTTTGCTTCGATGGCCGTCTAGCGCCGGGCTGTCCAGCTTCTAGGTGAGATAGTCCTCTGCGGGAACATGACAGCAGCAATCGGCTCCTGCCCTCTTGTGTATCCGCAGCTTGTATTTGGGAGCTGATCACAGATCTTCCCCCTTTCCCAACCCTGCCAAGTCTCAGTCTCTCCTTAAGCTCCACGTGATTCATTTTTTTTCCCCATTTTCTTTCCTGAGGCCAGCCAGACCTTCTTCTGCTTTTCTGATTCTCCCCATTGGGTTGAGAGACTTCTTTCGTCTAATGAATTCTTGCTGCATATCAACAGTAAAAATCTCTGGGTCTTCCAGCCTCTGTCTCAGACTGACCTCTCATTGAGGACCCTGACAATTCTCCCCACCCCAGCACACCTCCCGGATCACCCGACTGGCTTTCAGGCTCTGTTAGGTCATTTCAATAAATAGCCTTTTCTATATTTTCACTTTTTAATGACCACAGACCACAACTCTACTTGCCGATATATGCCATTTGCATGAGAGCTCTGCTCCTCCAAACAGACTTCCACGCTTTTCTTCTTCTAGGTGGAGGATGAGGCCATCACCCACAGTCTGTTAGAAACATCCGCGGTGCCTCAGAACCAGACAGCATCAGAAACAAGAAATTAACCTTTTAAGTGTCCTATTTTTCCTGTGTCATCACATTTTTGCAGCCTTCCGCTGTTTTGGAGTCGTAACTTTATGATGTTGACTTTGCTCTGGGGCCCCATGCTGCGTTGCTGATGATCAGAGTTTAAACAAGCACTGCTTCTCCAGGGGTCAGGGTCCAACCCGGTGCGAAGAGGCAGAGGAGAAAACAACCAGCCTGGCTCATGACCCAGCCTCTTCCCAAATGCTGTCATCCCCAAGGCTCTGGAAGGGACCTCGGACCAGCTCCAGAGAAGGGATTCGGATGATTCTTTTGCACTGAAATGTTCTTGCGTGGTCTAAACCTTAAGCTGAGCATTAAGGTCCTTCCGTCCACCCCTCTCCCCTCGGGCAGCCGTATTTCACATGCAGAATCGCAGAATCACTATGGTTGGAGAAGACCTGTAAGATCATGGAGTCCAACCATCAACCCAACACCACCATGCCCATTAAACCATGTCCCACATCCGGATGCTTTCCATCTCACCATGCTAGGAAGACTCAGAGGCAGTTTTCCAAGACGCAGTCACACCTCCTGGGCTCTCAGTTGCTGAAAGCTCAGGCGTGCTCACCTAGATGTTTGCACGAAGGGCAATGACAGTGCTGCGTGCAGAAATACTGAGAAATACGCTTTTCTTTGCTCACCGGGGGAATGGGTGCATGACAGAATTATCTTTAGTACACCTAATCTACTGTGTAAGTAAGAATAAACTGGCTGCTATTTATCAAACCTATTTCCTCCACGATGTATTCAGGGCTGTTGCGGGCTATGTCATCACATACTAGTCACTTGTTGAAGAATCAATAGATAGTGATGAATGAACTGCTAATCAAGGGGTGGGATGAGACCTACCCAGCCCTGTAACTGTTTGAAGCTGGGCAGGTCATGTCCACCATCCCTGACTCATTTTTTTTTTGGCTGAAGAGGACTAGTGACGTCCCGTTGTGAAGGGATCGTGCAGGGACTGAAGGCGAGAGCCTGAGCTTAAATGCAGCTCCCAAGCGAAGTGAGGGGGTCCCAAGTAGGGCTTCTCATGGCCCTTTTTCATAGCGTTCGCTGTTTTCCCAGCAGACTGATCCAGGTTATACCCGCATTATATCAGAGCTGGCCTCGAGCCCAGGAGCTCAAACCGCTGGCAGCAGGGAAAGCAGATGCAAAGCACTCAGGACCCTGGCACGGCAAATGGTGTCTTGACATGAGAAGAAGCCAAGGTTGAGGCGGGTTTCCAAGCAGCCTCTGCCAGGAACTGCTGGGTTTCTTGAGATCCAGATGAATCTGTGGGGAACCGTATGCCGCTTGTGGCTACCTCAGGCAGGGAGTAAAGACATTCCTCCTTTTCCAAGCTTATGGTGGGTTCTCTGGTCCAGACTCCAGAGAATCCCACCAAAGCCCCTGAGCCAGGGTTTTCCTCTAAGCAAAGCATTTCTGAAGACCTCAGACCGGCTCATTAGAAGTAACAGGTACAGAGGCTTAGCTGGAAGCTGGGCTGGATGATTTGCGCTGATGGGATTCAAACACAGTGCCAAGTGAGGCACAAAGTGCAGAAGACACCTTCACTCTCCGCATTTGTGCGCCAGACCTGGGGACAAGTGGGTAGAGCAGGATGGGGGGATTCTCCACCTGTGGGAAAGAGTGCAAAGGAGCCAGTTTGCCTTCAGCGCTGCTGGACTTCGGCAGGGTGGAGGGACACGGCCACCTCCTGCCCGGAACAGCCATCCCCAGCACAGCTGAACTGGTGGTGGAAGCCTGCTCAAGCCCCACTGCACTGCTGATCGGGCTGTGGGGTGAGAGGGGAAGGACAAACAACCTAGCCTTTTGCTTCCTCTTCCAACCTGACCATTAAATGTTGACTGATAGACTTTTCATAGTCTGAGTATAGACAGAACACAATCGATTTGGACTGGGTTTCAGAGCCTGTGAGCTTGATTCAGTTGCCCAAAGACAGACACCAGCCCATTGACCAGGCAGTCTTGTAAGGTACTGGACTGTACTGGTCCCATTTTCAGACTGTCAGAAAAGGTACACGGGAGAAAGCACGGAGACAGAGGCTTCCCTGCAAAGTCTCTGTCTATTAGCATGTCTCTAACGCTAAGAGATGTGCAACAAGCTCTGGCTAGGCCACTGCCCACTGGTTTCACAGGAACTGACTTCTCATTGCAAAAAGAAGAAACAAAAGGAAAGGTGGTTTGAGTTCTGTTGACTCTGCCCTAGGCTTGCAGAGGCCATACAGCCACGTTCCCTGCAGCAGACCCCCGAGAAGTCTCCTGGACACAACTGCCATCTGGTCTAACACCCAGAGATGAGTGGTATCGAGGGTAAGGGGAGACCCCACCGCAACTGCAGAGCCTTGAACCCCTGCAGAGATCTCGGCGAGGGAATTTTTTCCGAGTAAATCTTTCCCAGAAGAGGATATAAAATGCTCAATCTCCACGCAACCTCTCTTGGACCACAGTGTTCGGCCCCAGCTAGGGGCCCCAAACTGGGTTCAGAAGCACTTTTCTGGGGATATTCATCTCATGAGTCAAGAGACCTCAGCTACCTGGGTGCAGCAGTGCTGGCAGCAGAATCACAGAATCATGAAGGAAAAGACCTGTGAGATCATCAAGTCCAACCACCAACCCAACCCCACCATGCCCACTAAACCATGTCCCGCAGTGCCACGTCCACACGTTCCTTGAACACCTCCAGGGATGGTGACTCCACCACCTCCCTGGGCAGCCTCTTCCAGTGCTTCACCACTCTCTCAGGAAAGACATTTTTCCTAATATCCAGCCGAAACCTCCCCAGCCCAACTTGAGGCCATTTCCTCTTGTCCTATCACTTGTCACTTGGGAGAAGAGACCAACACCCACCTACCCACAACCCCCTTTCAGGTAGGTGGAGAGAGCAGTGACAGTTGACCATGGGGATGGAGCCACATTGCCAGGGCCCATGGGGACACCGTAGATCCCCATTGGCTTCTTTTCTGCCACCCTCTGGAGGCAGTTGGCTGGGTTGTCCTTCCTTCTTCAGCACGATGCCCTGAAGAGGCACCTCAGAACCACCAAGCAGGACAAATTTGCTTTCCTGCTATTTTACTTGCTAACAGGGCTGCCTGAGAGTGGGCTTTCATACGTGCCATGGAGATATGCCCCGTCTCAGAAACATTAAGGCACAGGCTAAATGACCAGCCTGCGAGTGGCTTGGTTTGACATCCATGTGCTGGAGTGAGCAAAGGAGTCAGGGCTAAAAAAAAAAAAAAAAAAAAAGCACTTCATCGGTGGCAATGGTGCTGAGAAAAAAACCCCCAACAACTTCTTTTCAGCCCCTCTTCTTTGTTAGAGTCAAAATATATGACCCTCCTTCTAAAACTGTGTTACCCCACCAGCTGCTCAGTGATGAGAGCCCGGCCTCTCAACTCATAGGACCCGGATGCTTGATTAACACCCTAAGAAACACACCAATACAAGATACAGGAAAAATTCTTAAGCCTGCAGTGGGACCTGTTCCTCCATAGGGAACGTCTTGGCTTCACGTCCTCTTTCTGAGGGATGCAGTAGGACGAGACGTTAGTTGTAAGGGTCGGGAGGACCACCCCAGGGGCTGCTGCGTGGAGCGGCAGCTATCGCCGTGGGCAGGGAAGAGCTTTTAGAGACAGCAATGCTGTGTCTGCAGGAAGCCAGTGCCCACCAAGGTTAGGTGGGGGCTGGGGGCAGCGTGGCAGCAAACAGGTGAAACATGCTCGTATTTATATGCTCAATCACTCCAAAATTTGGTAATACCAGAATCAGGCTGTACCAGGCAGCAGGAAGTTACCCAGTCCTGTAGAGAAAATAAACCACTTACTTAGTTTTATTTATATGCAACACTTCTGGTTGCATTTCTCTTTATTACCTTCTGGAAGCCTCACAACATTTAATTAACAAGGTTTTCAAAAAAATTGATAATTCCCTATTTTGGACATGGGGAACTGAAGCCTAAAAGTGGGTCAAGCAACGCCCACATTGGGAAGTATCCAACTCCAGATGCTTAGAGCCTGCCTTGTTTCATGGCTCACATTTATATTCAAAACAGGCTCCTACCGACCTCAGCTGCGGCTGCACATTAACCATTTCTCCACAGCAGATCACAGGGGATCCCTGTATCTGAGGCTTTGAAACAAGCACCTAGGAAGAGTTCGTTAATGTAATTTGCCTGCAGTATGCAGGATCTGTGTGGAATAGGTGGCCAACCCCCCGTCCTCAGTTCGGCGTGACTGTTTGGTTGTACCCCTCTGTCCTCATTTCACAGAATCACTAAGGTTGGAAAAGACCTGTAAGATCATCAAGTCCAACCGTCAACTCAACACCACCGTGCCCATTAAATCATGTCCCGCAGTGCCACGTCCACACGTTCCTCAAACACCTCCAGTGATGGTGACTCCACCACCTCCCTGGGCAGCCTCTTCCAATGCCACCTACCTTTGCAACAGATGGAGCAGCACTGCTGGTGTCAAGTCACCTAATTGATGGCCTGAGCACAAAACGAAGCAGGAAAAGGAGAATGGGACCTTTAATCCAAATACATGCTATAAGGAGGCTTTCTGCTTCTTAGCATTTATTAGCATAACCAAAGATTTATTCCTAGTAAATTCCAATTTCTGTACCATTAGTCAAAATCAAAAGGTTCTCAAAGCAGTTTTATATCCCAAGGCAACCTGGGGAGCAGAGGCTCAGCCACATCGTTGAGCTGCAGCGGAGCAGGATCAAGTTAGCACAAATTGCCTGACACTGTCACCAGACAGATATCAATATTTATTTTCTGATTTATTTACAGCTATCAGAGATGTTTTGTCTAGTGTTTGTCAAACAAGGATGAAAATAAGCAAGAGAAATAACAACACTTATACAAATCAGAGTTGCTCAGTCATTACTCCACTGTTGAGCTCCCGGTTGTGCACTCACCCTAATGGGATTTTAACATTCTTTGGGCATCTGGTTTTCCACCTAATAATTGAAAATAAAACATTAACACCCACCTCCAGGCTGGCAGCAGAGCTGGTACACGCAGGTCCCCTCCAGACATTGACGGTCTCTTCTGTTTTCCCTTTCCCCTCACGCCCCGTTTGCCCATCCCTAGCCACCACCAAACCTTTTCCTTGCTTTACTCCTTTCCACGCCTTTGATCTGAGCTCTTCAACCAGGTACCTGACACTCATCAACAAAAACAAGAAAAATACCCCCTACCCCCCCCCCATTCCCAAACTACAGCCTATTTACCCAATTTCTTGCATCTGATCATCATGGAGAGAGTCAAATCAGGTGCGTTTCAGGCAATAAAGACCAGCTGGGAAGGATTTGGTACCTCCCTGATAAATTGGGGTGATGCTGGCATTTAGTGGGGGGTCCCCCCCATCGGGGGGGGGAAATCGCATTGCTGTGCTAAAGGTGCTGAAGAGACCACCCCAAAAATGCTGTAAGCCTTCTCCCCTGCACCCCCCAGCCTTGGGAAGAGGTGGGGGGGTCCCCTCCGGAGCATCCCTGTGGGGATACAGGGGCAGATGGGGACAGTGGAGCAGACGGGGAAGGATTTGGTACCTCCCTGATAAATTGGGGTGATGCTGGGATTTAGTGGGGGGTCTCCCCCATCTAGGGGGAAAAAAAAAAATCGCATTGCTGTGCTAAAGGTGCTGAAGAGACCACGACAAAAATGCTGTAAGTCTTCTCCCCTGCACCCCCCAGCCTTGGGAAGAGGTGGGGGGGTCCCCTCCGGAGCATCCCTGTGGGGATACAGGGGCAGATGGGGACAGCGGAGCAGACGGGGAAGGATTTGGTAACTCCCTGATAAATTGGGGTGATGCTGGGATTTAGTGGGGGGTCTCCCCCATCTAGGGGGAAAAAAAAAAGTCACATTGCTGTGCCAAAGGTGCTGAAGAGACCACCCCAAAAATGCTGTAAGCCTTGTCCCCTGCACCCCTCAGCCTTGGGAAGAGGTGGGGGGGGTCCCCTCCGGAGCATCCCTGCAGGGATACAGGGGCAGACTGGGAAGGATTTGGTACCTCCCTGATAAACTGGGGTGATGCTGGGATTTAGTGGGGGGTCTCCCCCATCTAGGGGGGAAAAAAAAAATCGCATTGCTGTGCCAAAGGTGCTGAAGAGACCACCCCAAAAATGCTGTAAGCCTTCTCCCCTGCACCCCCCAGCCTTGGGAAGAGGTGGGGGGGTCCCCTCCAGAGCATCCCTGCGGGGATACAGGGGCAGATGGGGACAGCGGAGCAGACGGGGAAGGATTTGGTAACTCCCTGATAAATTGGGGTGATGCTGGGATTTAGTGGGGGGTCTCCCCCATCTAGGGGGAAAAAAAAAAGTCACATTGCTGTGCCAAAGGTGCTGAAGAGACCACCCCAAAAATGCTGTAAGCCTTCTCCCCTGCACCCCCCAGCCTTGGGAAGAGGTGGGGGGGTCCCCTCCGGAGCATCCCTGCAGGGATACAGGGGCAGACGGGGAAGGATTTGGTACCTCCCTGATAAACTGGGGTGATGCTGGGATTTAGTGGGGGGTCTCCCCCATCTAGGGGGAAAAAAAAAAGTTGCATTGCTGTGCCAAAGGTGCTGAAGAGACCACCCCAAAAATGCTGTAAGCCTTCTCCCCTGCACCCCCCAGCCTTGGGAAGAGGTGGGGGGGTCCCCTCCAGAGCATCCCTGCGGGGATACAGGGGCAGACGGGGACCGCGGGGCAGACGGGGACCCCGGGGTGGGGATGCGGTTGCCGCCTTTGGACTGGATATGAGATGGGGAGGAAAAAAAAAGACACTAGAGGCACCCCCGCGGTGGTTGGGGCGGGCGGGGAGGCGGGGCCGGGTCCGCCCCGCCGGGACCGGGGCCGGGGCCGGGGCGGGCGGCGATGGCGGCGGTGCGGTCGCGGACGGTGCTATTGACCGGCTCCAACCGCGGCATCGGGCTGGAGCTGGTGAAGCAGCTCCTGGGGGCACCGCGCCCGCCCGCCTGGATCTTTGCGACCTGCCGGGACCCCGAGGGGCCGCGGGCCCAGGTCAGTGCAGGGTGGGGGGCTGGGGGTAGGTGCGGGGTGGGTGGCGGTAGCACCCTTGGGTGCAGGTAGGTGCGCTTAGTTCCACCCTCGGTTGGCTTCGCCGATGTGAAAAAAGGACACCCTGCTCGGCGTAAAAGTCCTCCGAAGGCCGACTGCGCAGCGGGTGAAGAATAAGCCGTGCCGCCCTTAAAACCCCGCTGCCGGGCTATTTGAGGCTGCGTTGGCCATGTCCCAGCCGGCCGTCCCATGCCAAGCCTTCGCCCATGCGCCGCGGGCACGGCGCCGGCTGGCAGCGCGTTGGGGCTGAGCAGGGTTGGAGTCGCGCGGTTGCGGGTGGCTGGGCTGGTGCGAATGGCAGCGATGGTGCTCCAGCCAGTTTTGTGACGAGTTAAGCGTCTCCGCAAAATCTGGGGGTTTGTTAACCGGCGGAGCCCAAAAGCTGCTGCGGGATCCTCCTTCCCCTGCTTTCCACTTGGCTAAAATGGGAGAGACTCACACACGTTGCTTCAGCAGGAAATCACTTGCGCAAAGCATCCCCGTGCTTCCAGCTTTCCTTAGGCTCAGCTTTGGTTTTCCTCCGCTTACTATAACCCACTAAAATACCAGCGGGGAGACTTTCACTCTCTGCTAGATCCTGCCTCCAGCTGACCTGTTTGCCGCATCTTCTCGCGGCTCGGCTGTGTGCAGGGATCACGCTTGAGGAAGTCCTTGAGATGATGGTGTGCTCGGCGTCTACTTGCTGCCGGCATTATTCTGGCTCAGGAGGAATCACAGTGCAGTGAGAATCCACCCTGCCGCCAGCCCGGGGGTGCCCAGCTCCTGCTGGCATCCAAGCTGGCTCAGGTCTCTTATTTTTGCCCCATTCTTCCCCTCCACACCTTGATGGGCTCGGGCAATGATGGGATCAGAGGACTTTTTTGCAGGGCTGGACTGGAGCCAGCTTCCCCCCAAGGTGGTCCATGCGCATCGCTCTCAACCGTGGGATGCTTCTCTAAGCCTTGTCCAGCTGCGGTAGGGTGAGGGCAGCGTCGTCAGGGTGTTGCTGTTGAAGTCGGTGACCACAGGAGACCGAGGGCAGAGTGACCCTCTGTCAGGCTGGTGCCACATCGCTCCTCCTGCCCCTTTGTCCCTGGATCAGGTGTTGGGGTGGGTGAGGCTGGACTTGCGTTGGGATGGCGCGAGGCTGTAGAGGCCAGCAGCTGGGCAAAACGGGGGAGGAGAAACATCTGTTGGCCATCACAAACCATTTAGATGGACTTTCCATCATCTCCTGTGCCCAGGGGGAATATGAGAACGCAGGATCTGGTGGGGAAGCTCAGAAGTAACTGAAGGTGGACTACAGCCAGCACCAGTGGCTCTCCTGCTCTGTGTTGGTAGGACAGGTCCCAGCGAGTGTGTTCCCTCACAAGAAGCCACCAATTTGCATTCCCCTGTAGCATTCTCTATAGGCTTGTTTGTACGAGGTTTTTAGTTGTAAAAGTAATTATTTTGGACACGTTGAATGTGGTGTTTTGGTTTTTGTTGTCTAAAACCTGCTATAGTTGGAAAAAGCTCAGAGCAAAGAACAGTTAGGAACCATAAACTTGAAAGTTTTGGCTTTTATCCTTTTTGGAAAGGGCTTCTGAATCCTCTGTGTTTGGTGAAAATAAGCAATAAAAATGTGCAAAGTGCTTTGTTTCACTTGACTGGGTGAGACGCAGTGTCCAGAGCAAGAGTGGATCCTGGGATTGGGCTATTTGGATCCAGATGTGACTTCCCCAAATGTCAAGTCTGGTGTTGGCACTCCCAGCCATTCCCACCCCGTCACACTTCCAGCAGCCTCTGGGAGACACTTCTGGCTGCATCCCCGGCCAGTTTGCATCATTTCCCGGGTGAGCTGGTCCTTAATAGCTTGCTGTCATCCTTTGCTGTGGCACTGGCTGGGTTGTGCACGTAGACCCTTTAGGAGAGTGGCCATAGTATCTGCAGTTGTGGCTGTGTCGCGTTCTGAGCACCTGCACGTTGCTTTGTGGAGCCCAGAAGAAGCCTGAGAACTTAGGCAAGTCCCCAGTCCAGCTGTCTGCAAACGCTGAGTAACTTCTGGAAGATGTTTCCCTCAGGGTGGACCATCACTGGTGCCCCAGGATGATGCTTGGCATCGCCTCTGCCTCACGCTGATTGTTTCCATGTCTCTTTTTGTAGGAGCTGAGAGATCTGGCATCCAAACACCCAAACCTGGTTCTTGTGAAGCTGGGTAGGTGCGCTCTGTCTCTGAGCTGCTAAATTTGTGGCTGCTGGCCACACTTGCCCCATTTCTCCTTCCCTCCCTCCCTGCCTTCAGGCTCTACGTGGGGATCCAGTTCTTCAGAGCTGCTTCAAGTCCTGTTGCCAAAAGCCCAGCTTCCCCAGACCTGTTTCAGCCCCAGTACCCCGTTCCCCGGAGCCTCCTTGCCCCATGGCCTCAGGACCAGGAGGTTCTTGAGACCCATCCTGGGTGACCTCCAGCTCCCCAAGCTGAGTGGCCGCGTCCTTGCTGTGCCACGCAGCTGAGCTGCCTTGATCCCAAGTCCCAGGCGAGACCCGGAGGGCTCCGGGAGGAAGGCAGCTCCAACGGGAATGGTGTAGGGGCAGGAGCTGGAGGACCTTGCAGAGCCATCCCACAGCAGGTCCCAGCACAGCTCCCCTGGGGACTGTCCCCCCACCCTGAGACTGCCCTGGGTTCTCCAGAGCTTGCTCAGGCATGGACTTTCTCCACTGAGAGGAGGCTGTGGCCGCTGGTGCCTGACACCAGGGAGTCACAGCAGCGCTTTGCCACCACGGGGCTGTCCCCAGCGTGGCTTTGCCCGGTGGGCTGCCCCAGGGCAGGGTCCTTCAACCCCTGGTAGCGGGGCACCCTGTGCATGGCGGAGGAGGTCGTTTTGGGATGAGTTGGAGCTTGTGGGTGCCGGGGTGCTCTGAGCTGGTTGCGCAGCACCATCTGGTGCCCACAGATGGAAGGCCACGCAGGTCGAGATGCATAGATGTTCCTCGGCATCTTAATGTCCCTCTTCTCCCAGGCCCCCCGAGTGGACCCCATGGCTCTCAAACCCTGTTCTCTTCCACCGCAGATGTTGCGAATCCCTCAGCTATTACTGATGCAGTGAAGATCGTGGAGGGGAAGCTGAACGGCACGGGCTTGAACCTGCTAATAAACAACGCTGGCATCTACACCCCGGCGGCGTCGCTGGAGACGGTAGACGCTGAAGAGATGATAAGGACGTACAAGACCAACGCGGTGGGACCAATGCTGATGGCCCAGGTATGGATGGAGCTCACCATGGAGAGGGAATTCAGCTCAGTTTGAGGGTAGCCCGGGCTGGCCGTGGTCACGATGGAGATGTCGGATGGCTTTGCCAGGTTTCCCAGGGCTGCGGGAGGGAGGGGGCAGTGCCAGGGCTGCGCTCCCAGCCCAAGCCCTCTGTAGCCCCGCTGCGTTGCGCTGGGCTAACTGGGAGCAGGCAGGGCCACTGCAGCAAAACGCCTGGGCTCTCTTGGCTTCCCACTGTTCCTCCTCATCCTCCCTGCCGTAGGCAGGCTGGGTTGCAGTTGCCATAAGTGGGGCTGGCTCGAGGCGCAGGCGTCCTACAAGGTTGTGTCTCCCCAGGCGTTCCTGCCCCTGTTGAAGAAGGCTGCTCGGGAGAGCACAGAAAAGGGACTGAGTTGCAGCAAGGCAGCCATCATCAACATCTCCACCGTCATGGGGTCCATTGAGAAAACTCCCGAGTCCTTCTTCAAGCCTGTCATCTCCTACCGCTGCAGCAAGGTATGGAGACTGGGGACCTGCCCGCGCTCGTGAGCTCGGTGGGAGTCGGAGCTGCCCCTTGCCAGGTCTGATCTCAGGGCAGCACCTGAGATCACGAGATGGTGGGACTTATCTGTGCTGATCACTGCCCGAGCAACCTGGGCATCTCCATGCCCAGCTGCTGCCCGCCTGGGGGAGGCACGCGCTGTCTCTTGAAGACCTGGCATTGCTTTTTCTCGCGCGCCATGAGGCAGCGATGGGAGGGGAGCCTGGTGTGTGGAGCTTTCTACTGCGCATGGCTGATGCCTCCTTCCTCCCCCAGGCTGCCCTCAACATGCTCACCAAGTGCCAGGCTCTGACCTACGGGGAAGCCGGGATCCTCTGCGTGGCACTTCACCCAGGCTGGGTGAAAACCGACATGGGCAGCCAGGAGGTGGGTTCCATCTGAGCAGGTCGAGGTGGGGACCCATGGGTGGAGACGCAAGCCTGCAAACTTGCGGTGGCACGGGAGGTGACTCCGGCGGCCGGGATGGCTCTCGGGAGGAGGGGTCTGTGTGAGAATGAGTTGCCTCTCAGGCTGCAAGTTGCCTGCATCTGTGCTGGGCCACTGCAGAACATGTGGGTGCTGCCCGGGAAATAGCGTCAGCACATATCCATAGTGAGCAGGAGGCCTGTTCAGGGGGGAAAAAAGCTTTGGGCAGCCTGGAGATGTGCAGAGAACCTGAATCCAACAGCACAGGGAGGAGAGGAGCAACGCCATCCCATCCTGTGCCCCTTTCCTCGCAGAGCTGCACGTCCACGAGGTCTCCACTCATCCTGCAGGATCCCTGTTTTGGGGTGGTCCCTGCAACCCTGGAGTTTTGAGAAGGCTGCACGTAGCATCCCGCTTGCAGCAGGGATCTCTTATGTGTCCTCTTGGGTTAAACTTGTAGCTGGCTTCCCAGCCCAAGCCACCTCCATCCAAGCCGTCAGTGAGCACGCGGATACCCAAACATCCTCCCACGTGATGGACCCATCCCACCTCCCGTGGCTCTCTACTCGGTCTGGGTGGAAGGAGCCTTGCTGCTGACATGCACGAGCTGAGCGGGTGCTGGTGGATGGCCGGGAGTGACGGTGAGGTTTCAGTCCTGCTCCTCGCTTGCGCCCGTTGCAGGCTGACCTGACGGTGGACACAAGCGTGCGGGGACTGCTGTCTGTACTGCCGATCCTCTCGGAGAAACACAGCGGGACCCTGCTCAACTGGGAAGGTAAAGCTATTCCTTGGTGACCACTCTGTCCCTGTGAGGGACCCTGCAGTGCCAGGGGACAATCCGGGTGCCCTGGAGCAGCGGGATGGATGCTCGGCTGTCTGTGGTCTGCAAGGGACTGACTTGGGACTCCACCACCGGGCGTGCAGGGCAGCCTGTGATCCCTGCCTTCACGTTGCTAATAAAGTCAATTAGTACCTGTGCCTTCTCCCAGCTGCAATGCCCCCACCGAGACTGTCTCTGCCCTGGCCTGGAGCTGGCCCCTGCAAAAAATAACTCGGCATTATAGCAGTCCGTCTGCCCTGCCTTCGGCTGCTCTGAGCCGAAGGAAGGTCCCAGGGGACATGGAACCAGCGCCAAGCCCTGCCCTCCTCCCTGGCCGCTGCATGTGCCCAGGTCCGCCTGGGCTCTGCCATGCTTCCACCCAAAGCACGGTGTCTCTGCTACGGATTCTTGGGGGGACTTTGTGCTGGAGATGGTGTTCTTGGGAGCAGCCGGTGGGTGGGAGAAACCCAGTCCCAGGGGGGAGCACAGCATGGGAATGGCACTTCTGTGGGATGGAGAAGCTCTGGGCTTCTGCATAGGTCGGGCTGCATGAATTTGCCCAGGAGGTGGTAATACCCCCAGAGTAAAGGACTTTGGGGTGGTGCTGGGTATTCCCAGGAGGGTTCTGCCCCTTCTGGAAAGAGCTTCTCCTTGAGGGGATATGGGGAAAAGGAGCCGAGGCTCCTTCAAAACCATGCCTAGTCTCAGGTTGGCAGAGCAACCCGGCTTGCAGGAGAGGCAAACCCACTGCTCCTTCCCTTAGAGGCCACCACCTCCTCTTTCTCATCTGGAGGATCAGCTGAAACACCTTTGTCCCTCTGGGTCCGGCCTTTTCTGGGGTCCTACCTCTCCCCCGGAGCAGGAGCTTGCCTGGCAGCACCAGCTTTGCTGGGAATCTTGTGGCCATGCACCGCTCTGCACAGGAGCCCCCTCATTTCCTGACCAGGAGCACAAATGCTGCAGTCCCCCCCTCCCCAGGCTTCACCCCCCCAGGGCAGGCAGCATCAGGGCAGTCTACCGGGCTGGGGCCACGTCTCTGCCCTGCCAAGGCGAGCTGTGTCCCAACACGCTCCAGCAAGCCCTGGCACCCGCAGCCCGGTGAGTCACAGGCACCGGCGAGTTTTTCTTCCTCCAGCTCCAGTTCCTCCCAAGCCAGTGGCATTTTGGTAGCCGAGACTTTGAAGGGGCCGGGAAAGGGGACAGCAGGCAGCATCTGCAACCTGGGTGCCAGCCTGGGCTTGGGGACAGGGTGCCTGTGGCTGGAGGTAGCAGCGCTGCCAGAGCTTGTGAGCTTGGACCCCTGGCTCCTTGTACCCCCTTCTTGGGGGTCCCAAGCAGGGATAGGAGGAGAGGCAAGATGCCCCTGAGAAGTTCAGGGGTGCTGGCAGCACCCCCAGATGGAGAAGGGGTCCCTTTCTCCGCAGGCACTTTCCATAATGGATGGGCAATGAGCAAACGGATGCAATTGCTCCAGAAAGGTGTCCCAGGAGCTGGGACACCTGGGTCCAACCTGGGTCCCACTTCTCTCCTGGAGCTGGGGCTCCGCTGCCCCATCACTGGCATGGGGCTACTGCCAACCTCCACCCGGCTGTGCCAAAGGGAAGCCAAGCACCCGGGCTGTTTGGATCTCGCTCTCTTCCCCATGCCCGGGCTGACGTGCGCTTTTCCAAGCCCGTGCTGTGCTTTCCAAGGCCCTCGGGAGACGGCGCTGCCAGCACCGCTGCGGGGAGCTGTACCCACGCGAGGCACCCACTGCTGCATGGGTGCTCCTTGGCAGGGGGACACCGGTCTCTGCTTTCTCCTCCTGCACTCAGCATCTGCCCAAACAAACTGAGCCACGCTGGGGATGGGGAGCAGTGCCCCAGCTGAGGGCTGCTTCATCCTCAGGGAAGCTCTGAACCGTCGGGGCTCTTCCCAGCCACCTGATTTCCCTTGGAAATGCTCGCCCGCCTTTGCTCTTTTCTTTCCCAGCTCATACCTGTGGCCAGAGGAGTCAGTGCCCACCTGGGCACCTACCTGGGCGTTCGTCAGTGCTGTGATGGCAGCAGGAGGAGAGAAATCCCTTGTGAGGAACGGCTGAGGGACAGGAGCATGGGTGAAGGGTCTGATCCTGCAGCTCTAGGGCTGTGCTCAGCCCAGCGCCAGCTCAGAGACGTGGCCAAGCCTCCACCGAGCACCCTTCCTGCCCCTTGGCAGAGGCTCTCCTGCCCCAGTTGCTCTGCACGAGCCAGCTGGAGCCCGGCCAGTCACCGCAGGCTGGCTCCATGCCCATCTGTCTCCGTGTTTCTCCCTTCTGCCCCACGCCGTGTGCTGGATCCTGGGAGATGAGCTATGCCAGGGATCCCACCATCATCACTGCCAGCCCCATGAGATGGATGCAGTTGCTCCCCTGGGAACACGAGGAGAAACGGGACTGCTGAAAGCTGGGACAAGCACCATCAGCTTGGCCGATGGTCTGCAGCGCTGGTGACACAGGACAGTTGCCCCCCTGCTGTGGCAGTGAGGTTTTGGCTGAGCTTGGGAGGCTGACAAATCTGTGAGTGTCTCCAGCCCCCTGGGAACAGGGACATCACGGTGTGGGCAGGTCACCCAGGACATGGGTGGCCCCGTGTGCCCCCGGTGTGCCAAGGGTGGTGGGAGGAAGCTCTGCAGGTGAAGTCCGCTCTGGCATTGCTAGAAGCTTGGGTGCTAGGGATGAGAACAAACCTCGAGGGGCTGCTGGATGTTGAAGCATCATGAGCATCAACCCGTAGGAAGCCCAGCGCAGCCGTCTTCCCTTCGGGTGCCGGGATGGCTGGCTAATTGCTGCGCAGAGCCAAGTGGCAGCAGGTCAGTCGATCCCATTTTTCAAGCCAACAGGAGTTTGGGGCGGTACGACCCAGCTCGGACCTCTGCAATTGGGAATCACCCTTGGTGAGTGCTTTGCCGTCAGAAGTGAGGCCAGCTGATCCCCAGGAGCCCATCCTTCCACCCTCCAAGACAAGGCTCATCCCAGGGAGCACAGACATGCTGGAGCTGAGCTGCCAGGAACTACGCTGGCCATGGTAACTTGGTGGCCGGGGATGCCCGAGCACCTTAAGGTGCTTCAGGACACATGTTCCTCAAGAAATCTCAGTGAGGGGCCAGATGGGGAGGTGTCCCTGCTCAAATGCTTGCCAAGTGCTGTCGGCTTTTCCTTTGCATGAGTTCCGGGTGTTTGTGCTCGTGCAGCTGATTATCTCCCCATTTCCTCTCCTGCCTGATGTTTCCTGCCTTGCTCGCTCCCTTTTACCGGCTTTGCCCTTTGCGTCAGGCTTATCTCCCGGCTCTGGGCAGCGTCAGACCTCAGTGTCCCCCCTGCTCACCGTGATGGCAGTGTGAAGCCCTGAGCACCATGCCCTGTGTCCTTTCACCGGGCTGCAGCACAGTGCCCCAGAAGACACTTGAAATGCCAGCTCCACCCAGCTGTCTAGCAGCTCCTTGGGAGCAGGGACAAGCTGGGACAGAGCAAGGATGATTTAGGATCCATCTGCTTTTAGCAGCCGATCCATCTCTAGGCTGAAGCTGGGGGACAGACACCAACTGGACCAGCGCGTTGCGTGTCCTCTAACGTGCATGTCACTGCCGGGGGGGGCTGCTGGGGCCAGCAGTAGGGAAATCTGGACAACCCCTCGGGGACCTTTCACGTAGGGGCTGCACAAGGGCATGGGAACCTGGCTGGGGACTTCCAGGGGCCACGGGCGGGGAGGTTGTCACCCAGAGCAGCTCGCACTGCCTCTGCCAGCCCCTGTGGGGCTGCAGTAGCATCTGGGGGCAAACAGACCTCTGCTCTGGGGAGCCCAGGCTCCTGGGACCAAGCTCAGTGAACACCTCGGTGGTGGGAAAGGCTCATATTTTCCAGGATCTTCCACCAGCCACCCTCTTTCAGACCGATAGCCACTGCCATAGACTTGTTGCACTAGACGCTGGGGTCAGACATGTCTGTGGGTCAGGACAGGAGTGGGGGGGACATGGGGAGTCCTGGCAGGACTTGCCTGGATCAGGGCAAGACCCATTTTGAGACGCAACTCCCCTGCCCAGGTGGAGCAAACAGCAGCAGGCAGAGCCCCCGTGAAAGGCAAAGCCCGCGCCAGGAGGAGAGAGGCAAAAGAGGAGACTGGGAACGGAAAAGGGCTGCTCCTGTGACACGGATGCAGCTGCGGAGGTGGGGCGGGAGGCAGGTCACAAACAGCCAGCACAGGAGGAAGCTCTGGGACACCAGCGGAAGGATGGCCAGTGTGGCCAGTGCGGCCGGCCACAGCAGCTCCAGGTGCAACAGACCTTCGCTGGCCGGGGAAGGACCGGGAGCAGAGGCAACCAGAACTGCGGGGACCTCAGCCAGGACCTGGAGATCCCCTCGGCAGGAGTCTTCTTCCAGCCAAAACAGCTCTTCGTTCTGCCAAGGTGCGGGCACCATCCGTGGCATGGGGGGACGGGGCAGCAGGATGGTCACAGTGGGGACATCTCTGTGCCAGGTGGCACTGCGGTCCTGTGGGTCACAGCTCCGGGTAACCGTTCCCAGAGCCACCAGCGGTGGGGTAGGCTGGTGCTGGGAAGACTGGGTCATCTGGGGACCTGTAGCTCTCTGGGGGGTGCAATGCTGGGAGGGTGCTGGGGCCCAGGGCTGCCATCAAAGTACCGGGACCCAGCCTGGGTGCATGAGAAACACGGCTCAGGAGAAAGCACGTCCCGGTCCCTGCAGCAGAAGGGCTGCCCAAGGAAGCCAAGTGGGTCCACCAGATAACATGCCGAGGCTTCCTCCCGTGCCGCAGCTGCGGAGCCGGTGTTGATCCGTCGCTATCTGGCCCTGCAGAGCCCTGTGCACCCCTTTTCCCTCTCGCTGTATTATTGTTAGCCAGGAGGAAGCAGCTCAGCGAGTCCCACCTCAAGCTTTTAACCCGCTGCTGCCTGGCCTGCTGCTGCCTGCTCCAGTCGGTCAGAGCCGGGAATGCTCCACAGCTGCCCTGGGAGGACGGTTTGGTACGGGGCGCTTGCTGCAGGTTTCACCTGCCTGGGGACCAGCAGCACCCCCCGGCAGGGCTCCCCCGAGCCGTGTTGTCTCCCACGGGTCACCCACAGCCACCCTTGCAAAGGGTGGCCGCTGTCATTGTCATCTCAGCGTGGAGAGGAGGTCCTGAAGGCTTCAGGTGCTGATGATCCCCTCCTTGCTCTCTCTCCCCTCTTTTAGCTGGTCGGATCCTGCCTGGTGCTTCCTCTGGAAGCCCCCCTGCTCTGCTGCGGGGGGGCCACCATGGAGGCGGCAGCTTTACCAGCTTTGCGCAGATTTAACCCAAATACCCAATAAACGGTTTGGAGGAAATCCATCTGGGGGAAGAAAATTGCAGCACTTCACCGGCTCTGTTTGAAGAGCCGGGGTTTAATTGAACCCCAGGGTCTCCAGAGGTGCTACCTGCCGCTCCCTGGGTAAGTGGAATTCAGACAGACATCTTGGCAACCTTCTCCAGATCATTGTCTTCTCCCGCAACGCAACTCAGCCAAATTGTCCCCCAGCTTCTTGTCTGGCAGGGAGGGGACCTCAGTGTCCTGTCAGCACAGGCTGGGGCTGTGTCCTCCGCAGCGCGTGGGACGCCTTTCCCGAGCATCGGTGTCCATGCAGGAGCAGAGGTAGGTCACCCAGCCGCTGAGCCTGCCGGGGTGATGCAGAGATGCTCCACGCTTTCCTGCAAATACACCGCATATGTTGACGTACCCGTTGCACGCCCCGCTGCCCCACGTGCACCCCCAGCATCAACCAGCGGTTCGCCTGGGCCAGCCTGCTCCATGCCCTGGGGCCCTGGCACTGCCACGCACGTGGAGCATCCAAAAAAGCCAATGCCACCCCGTTGGGAGGGTGCTGTCACCTGAACTCAGCAGAGGAGCGTGTGCACGTGGGTTGCAGTGAGGTGCTCGCCCTCCCTCCCACGCCTGGGCTTTTGCCCACCCCTTCGCCCCCAGCGGTGCCCACGAGCGGGTCCTTGGCTGTAGGACCCAGTCCCGCTTTGAAGGGTCCTGCCGGGGGGTTTGGTGTGGGTCAGCCTCTCCGTGTCTGTCCCCCGGCACCGGCTGGACCTGAATTTCCAGCTGTTGCAGAACAAGTTCCCGGAGGCTGCACACGGAGCTGGCACCGAGCCGAGCTGTCGGCGTGCCTGTCCGGTGTCGTGAGCGTGCACGGGGGGCCGCGGGGATGGCGGATGGGGTTAAGCTGCCCAGGGCATGCCATGGGCTGGGGCAGCCTTCCTGCTGCTTGCCTGCATGACAGGGCTTGCTAGAGGGGTCATCCCCTTGGTCCTCAGCACATCACCGCCCAAATGCATCTGTGCAAACCCTGTGAGTGGCACAGGGACTTCAGGGATGTCCCTGGAGACCAGCAGGTACCATCCCATCCTCTCCAGCCACAGGGTTTGTGTCCCAGCCTTTGCTGGGGATGCAGAGCAGCACGGCCAGGATGCGCACTGAGGTCCCAACCCTGCTCCCCTGGAGCATCCTTCGCCCCTCGTTGGCTCCAGGGAGAGGACTGAGCCCCAGTGATGGCAAGAACAAGATCCAAGCTCATTTCAATGAGCTCTCTCCCTGGTGTCCATCTCCTTGGAGCCAGGGAAGTGATGCTGGGGAGGAACTTGGCTCCTCTTGTTTGTTATTACAGGATAAAGTTACTCTTTCAAGCAGAGCCAGTGCTGTCAGGGCTGCATACCATCTGGGAACATCGCTCCTTCCCAACGGCTCCAACACACTTCTTGTTATTGTGCTTGCGTGGAGCCAGCCCGCTCCCAGCCCTGGACGCAGCGAGGGGGACGCAGATGGGGGGATCCAAAAAGGAGCCTCGAGGCTCTTTTCCCATCCTGGGAAAGTTGGAAGCAAAGGGAAAAGGCCTCTCTCTGGAGAGGGAGAGCTGACCTGGCTCTGGGATACGTGGGGAAGAAGGAGCAGAAAGCAGGGGCTGGGAGCAAGGGAAGGGCAGGGGGAGCTGGATGTGGTTGGGGTACACTGGGGGTGTCTGCTGTCCCCCCCGGGAAGGGCCGGGGATGCTGCCCTCACTGTGGCTCAGCTGGGGACCCTCTTGAGGGGACAGGCCACTGGTTCCCACTGCGCACGGGCAGGGCAGTGGCATGCCCCTGGCACCCGTCTCGCCACCCTGCGAGTCCAGCGCTGGCTTGGCTGGCAGCGCTAGCTCCTGGGAGGGCACAGAAAGAGGGCTGGCTTCTCCTTCAAGCTCCAGCCTCTGTCCCCAGCGGTCCTAAATTCAGGGGACCTCCCTCTGCTGTGAGCTGGAACCCCAGGAGACACCCCAGCACCCCAAGACTTTGCAGGCATGGGGGTTCCTCAGCAGCACCCTGGTCATCCCGCTCACACTAGACCCTCTGGAAGGGGCTGGGGACTTGCTTAGGGCTTGACACCCCCCCTCCGCGCTGAGCCATGACGTGCTTGTAGGGTGGAGGGGAAGGAAGCCGGCCCGGTGGAGCTGAGCCAGGGAGAGCTTCCTGGCAGCGAGCTCCAGCCTCCAGCGCCTTCCATGCTGCTGCAGATGGCTCCAAGCGGGATGGAAAGCGGAGCGCTGCGCGAGCCCTTCCCAGCCATTCCCTAGCCGTGTGCCGGTGGGGAGGCAAACGCCAGCTGGTGACGCAGCGCCGGGGCCCTGACACTGCCGCCTCGGCGGGGTGTCGGAGCGAAGCCTGACTCATCCCGGCAGGAGAATACGAGACTTGCACATGTAAACAGAGCTGGCCTCAGCGCGCCAGGGCGTGTGACAGATACAGGAGGGACCGGCTGGAGCCATGGCCCCCGGGGCTGGTGGCATCGACACATGTGCTAGAGGCATGTGAGAGGGGCCTTGGCCTGCGGAGAGCCAGGACCCCCATCCAGAGGCTCAGGGGAGCATCAGTTGGGTGGGGAGGATGCAGCAGGATCGGTGCTATCGGTACGTCTCCCCCTCTGCTACCCCTGCACCGGCAGCTTTTAGCAACTAGTTTTACCCCTGGTCTGCCTGTTTGGCTGCCACTGCTTTCCTTCAGGGACACCCTTCCCGGTGGGGACTAATTTGGACCGGCAGCACAGGAAGGCAGAAGAGGTGCAGGATGAGGGCAAAGCTCCTGAGTTGCCATCTCGTAGTGCCAGCTTCAGGAGCAGAGCGTAGCTCAAGGTGTCAGAAGGTCTCCCTGCATCTTCTCTTCTGCAGGGATGGAGTGAGCACCAGGCTTGGGAGCACAGAGGTGCACCGGCTGCCTATTCCCTTTGTGGGATGAGGGATCACTTGGAAACCTCCCGGTTCTCCGACGTGCTCTCCAGCACGTGATTTCCCCTTGGGTTTATATGTGCTTTGCTGCGGGATCCGGGCTGGGAGAGCTGCAAGCCAGCGGGGACAGGAGATGATTACACCCACTTCCTATCCTCGCTTACCCCGTGCAGCCGGTTTCATTTCCTTAATCCCCATCCCAGCATTTTCTTTGTTGTTTTCTTTGGAGGGGAGGGATCGCTTGCTGAAGGCTGGTGCTTGCTGCAGGGAGCGCGCTCTGGGAGACCAACGCGGGTGCCCGCTGGCTGCCCCTGCACAGAGCCGCTCTGTGCTTTTTGGGTGCAGTGGGTGTGGGTGCTGCTCGTGAGAGGATGAGGACCCCACGTCAGCGGTGCCGGGGACCATTGTGGAGCGGATCAGAGTAGAGCAGGGTCCCCTGTGCTGCTCGGGGAGGACTGTGTTGGCATGCATTTGCAAACAGCCCTGCCAAGTTTCCAAACTCAGCGCTGCCAAAGCACCCTGCGCTCAGAATTGCCTTTTCCTCTTGCATCCCCAGTGGCACCGGCGTGCCTGGCCTGGGCCAGCTTCGGGGCAAGATATTCCTGCCGCAGCCGACTCGATGGGCTGAGCTTTATCCGGCGCGATGCCGAATCCCCAGGCTGCTGATGCCGCACCGTGGTCCAGCCGTGCCAGCCTCCCCGCCGCCGGCCGCGTGTGCTGAGCCGGGCTGGTTGCTGGGCTTGCCCGTGACCTCAGCTTTCCTGCTCGGTGTCGGACGCTCCCCGAGGGGCTGCAGGAATCTTGTGAATCATGAATATTTTTGGAGTGATTCCTCCGGGGTGTGTGTGAGATGGTTCCTACCGTGCTGAGGCGGGGACGGCTGCCTGGTTGCAGGAGGTGATGTGGTCCCAGGGGATGGTCAGCCTCCTAAACTGGGCTGGGGCTGGGCTTGGAGATGCTGCCCACCACCTTCCAGGGATGGAAAAGGGAGTTAGGAGAAGGGACAGCTGGAGAGTGGGTGGCTGGAGAGTCTGGACTAGCCCGTGGTGTCCTTCTGGAGCTCCTTGCCCCCCTTGACCATGTGGGGCTGAATCTGATGCAGTCGCAATCTGGATGTTCTGGCTTTGCTGCAAAGCCCAGGCTTGGGTGCTTGCTTGCCAGCCAGAGAGTCTGGGCGAGCTGACCCAGCACCGGCCAACACCGAGCAGGTTTGTGACTGCTCCGGGGATGTCCTTGCCTCCCTTCTCCCGGCCCCACAGGCAGGCAAAGTGCTGGGACAGGCAGCTCTGCCCCACGGAGAGGGACGGGCTGGGTCAGGGCTGTGCCCCAGACTGCTGTGGCTGCACGCTGGCCCCGAGCGCGCCGGGGAAGGGTTTCCAGCAGAGCTCAGAGGACCTGCTGGCACAGCCTGTCCCCGCTGCCGGCCAGTTCCCGAACATGGCCGAGGCTCCGGTGAGTCAGCTGGAACGGTGGCTCACATCATTGCTCACACTGCACCAGCGCCGCCCTGGCTCCCTTAGCTTTTTCCCAGGTTGTGTTCCCCAAAAGCACACACCTGGAGGGATGAGGAGCCCAGCACCAGGATGCTGGGATGCTCAGCTCAGCTCCAAGCCTGCGGCAGGGATGGCGGCAGGCTCTGCCGAGCCGAAGCACCTTGGCTGCTCTTGGGGTCGGTGGCCGAGCTCCGAGTGTGCTCAGCACGCGTGGCTGTCCTGGCGCAAGGCTTGAATCTCTGGGCTGTGCTCGTCGCCTTGCTCCAACGCTGAGCAGGAATGCTGAGCACGCAGCAGTTCGAGGGAGGCAGGCCTGGAGCCAAGAGCTGGCCTCCTGCCCTCTGGAGAGAGGGGAGAGGAAGACATGGCTCACGGCCCAGCCTGCAACGAGAAGAGCAATTTGGGCAGAGACCCGCGGCGCAGGGGTCCGCCGATGGCTCAGACCTTTCTCTGCATCGCGGCAGGAAGATGCAGGCAGCTGGCACAGCCGGTTGCTGAAGCTGCCAGGGAGAGGGGAATGTGCTTATGGTGGTCCCGGGTCACCAGGCTCCAGGAAGGTGCGATCCTGTGCTGGGAGGTGCTGGGTGATGCCAGCCGGTGCTCAGACAGGGTGCCCTTGCGCTCAGGGACTCCTGCCTGCACCAGCACCCAGCTGGGAAGCCTCCTCCCGTGGCTGAGGTCCAGGAGTATCCGTATCCATGCTGGGAAGGTTAACCCCTGCCTGCCGGTGGGCATCATCCTTAAAACCAGGAGGGGGTTTTGGGGAGCAGGCAGGCAGGGGGGTGCTGCGGGGACTCAGGTGCCGAGCCTGCCCTTGCTTTTGTTTGCAGAGCTCGTCTGCGCCGAGCAAGCTCCTGGTGACCTAAAATAGCCCGTGCGGTGCGCCAGCCCGAGCCTTGGCAGAGGGAGTGTTTAGCTCAATGTACCCAGTCTGGCAGGGCAGGCAGGCGTGTGGCTGAGGGGAGGAGTGCCACAGGCAGCCCCAGCCTCCATGCAGTCCCCTCTCCCAATGTCTGCAGAGTGATACAGCTGCTCTCCATCCCGCCGGCAGCCGGGAATGGTGTTTTACCTTGTAATGGTGGTGCATAGATAAGTGCAACGCGGTGGTGTGGCTCAGTCCACCTCCAGGTACCCCAAATATTTACCAAGAGGGTGGTCAAACCCTGGAACCGGCTTCCTGGAGAGGTGGTCGATGCCCCATGCCTGTCAGTGTTTAAAAGGTGTTTGGACAATGCTCTTAATAACATGCTTTAACTTTTGGTCAGCCCTGAAGTGATCAGGCAGTTGGACTAGGTGATCGTTGTCGGTCCCTTCCAACTGAAAATACTGTGTTGCGTTGCGTTGCATTGCGTTGCATTGCATTCTCTCTTCTCTTCTCTTCTCTTCTCTTCTCTTCTCTCCTCTCCTCTCCTCTCCTCTCCTCTCCTCTCCTCTCCTCTCCTCTCCTCTCCTCTCCTCTCCTCTCCTCTCCCTTCCCTTCCCTTCCCTTCCCTTCCCTTCCCTTCCCTTCCCTTCCCTTCCCTTCCCTTCCCTTCCCTTCCCTTCCCTTCCCTTCCCTTCCCTTCCCTTCCCTTCCCAGTATCCGAAGACTCACCTTGCTGCAAGGGAGCAGGTAGGACCAGCTTGGTGGTCTTCAATTAGCATGGGTGAGCCCAGGCAAGCTGTGCTGGGCATTAGGCAGCCCACCGACGCAGGCTGGGGGCACGAGGAGGATCGGAGGCACCCACGCAGAGCTGGCGTGGGTGGGTGCTCCCAAGTGCCCACTTTGCCACACCGTGTGGGTTGCGGGTGCAGACCGAGTCCCCACGGCCACTTTGATGGTGCGGCGGCACGTCTGGCAGGTTGGCAGAAAGGCTGCAGAGATGGCGTGTTGGTGGGCCAAAGTGCTGACCCAGAGTTGGTATTGCTGGAAGGACTTGGAGAGGATGACCCAAGCGACTCTGTGCACCAAGATCTTCCTTTGGGTGCTGCATAGGATCAGCTTCCTCCACCCTATTTTTCCAGTGGGAGCCCTGGCAGGGATGTCGGCAGAGTGTCTGCATGGGGCAAGTCCCGAGAACTCTGTAGAGCACTTCTACTTGGACTTCAATCATCCACACAACCTGCGAAGTGGTGTTAACAGAGGAGGTTTCCTGCCTTCCCCCAGCTAAAGTCTCCCGCTGCGACCATGCAGCAAGATCTGGCTGCCTTTGGACAGCTTTTGGGGGTGGGCAAGGTGGTGACACCACCCACAGGGTGGGGGGGATCCAGCCCCCCAGTTGATCCATGTGGGATTCTGGATCAAGCGATGACAGCATGGCGCGGTGGTGCTGACCATGCCAGGCACATAGTGGGCCATCCTGGTGGGACAGGGACCGTGTGGTGCTGGAATCTGGGGTGATTGATCGACCAGCTGGGTTGCTGGATCCATACATCCTCTCTGCCTGTTTATGTTGAACCTTTGGTTTGGCGTTTCCCTGGTAGCCACGGGACTTGCTGTCCTCTCTCCCATCTTTGCAGAGCTTCTCCTTCCATGTAACCAGGCCAGGGATGGACTGGAGCTGGGATGCCCTGGTTCTCACCAGGTGTCCTTGGCAGCAGCGCTCTGCTCCTTGGTGCAGCCCCAGGAGAGCAACAGTGGTGCAATGGTTTCCTTGTCACCGATATTGTCCTACTCCAGTGAGCTCTGAGACGTGGCGATGGTCTAATTAGTGCTTTTGCATCGCAGGGCTGGCTGGAGCGCTGTGTTGTCTCGTCCTTGCATGGAGGATGTCTCACCGGGGCTGCAAAGGCATCAGCCCCGTTTAAAACTGGGTCGATTCAATATGATCTAGGACAGGTAGGAGAAAGACGGGCTTGGGATAAAGGAGAGGAGCGGGGTGCATTCCCCCAGCAGGCACAGTGTTGGGGAAGCGTGGCTTCTTCCCTCCCCTCCAACTCCAGGGATGCTCAGAGGTGTCAGGGTTCAGGACCTGGACTGGCAGGGCAGGGTCCGATCCAGGGCAGCCGTGATGCTGCATGAGGAAGCCAGCGCCGTGTAACCGCGACATCCATCAGGGTGGCAGCCTGCATTCGCACCAGGGCTGCCCGTCCCGTAGCTGGGGACGCTGGGAGCGCTCCTCTGCTCCTTCCCTGTGGAGGTTGGAGGCTGGTGGGGATGGGGAACACGGGTCGGTGCTTAGGCTTTGCTCACCCAGGGTAGACTTGCTGCTTGGCAGACGTCTGAGCACAGCTCCTGCTTTCCGCAGTCGGGGTTGGGAGGTGGCAGGAAAGGCAGTGTGGGGTGCTGAGTAGCACAGAGCTGGGAAAGGACTCTTGGGTGCTGATTCTGCCTCTGCCACTGACTGACTGCACAGCCTTGGTCATGTCACTTCACTGCCCAGAGATGCTGTCCCTGCTATCAGCGGGCTGTGCAACGTGCTCGGGGTCTTATAGGGAGAGCTGAAGCCTGGGAGGCTGTAGTGGCCATCGGGGCCGGGGCAGGGGGGGCAGGCTCCAGCCGTTGCTTTCCTATCAGGGAGAGGCTGTGGGTGCCGTGTGCCGGCAGGAAGGCAAGCAGCCCAGGTCCGAGCAAGCCAGGCTGATCCCACCTCCCCCAGGGCAAGGGGAGTGCTGGCTGCCTGCACGGGCAGGACTGGGAACGGGGGTGCAGACATCCCACTCCAGCTCTCGGTGGGGTTGGCGGACCCCCGGGGGACGCCGATGCCCCGGCGGGCTGGGCCGGTGGGGACGGGACCCCTGCCCGGCCGTGGCGGTGGCAATGGCGGTGGCGGCGATGGCGGTGGTGGCGATGGCGGTGGTGGCAGCGGTCTCCTCGGGGAGGGAGGCGCTCCCGGCCATGCAGCCGCCATTGGCGCTGGCTGTGCCGTGGTTTCCTGCCGAAATCACATGGCTCCCGCGTTTCCATGGAGAGAGCCGGGGTGGGCGCTGCCAAGAGCCTGCACAAACTCCCCGCTTGCTCCCCGTCCATGGGAGTGGAACAAAGGGGATGCACCGAGCCAGGCCCGCTCTCGCCCCGCGCGTCGTCCCCCGCCTCTCCTGGGACATGTGAGTGCCACCGGCACCTCCGCACCCTGGGCGACGCCGCCTGCCCTGGGGGAGACGCCGGTCACGGGGGGATAAAGGGGGAGCGGGGTTGGTGGCTTTAGGAGGGCTACACCCTGGGGGGGGGCCACGTCGCCGCGTGCCACCGCCTGCCAGCGGCCTCGTCGTCCACCCGCCGCCCAGCCCCGGGGTGGGCACCCGAAGCTGCGCAGGGGTGGGTGCTCAGTGGTGGAGGGGAGGGTGGGGACGGGGACACGGCTGAAGGGCTCCGCTTCTCCACCCTGTCGCCCTGCGGTTCGGCGGGCTGCTCCGCACCCTGCGGCAGGGCAGGGACCGTGGCCGGAGACGCCCGGAGAAGGAACCACCCAACTGTGGGCTATTGGGGCGAGCAACCCCCAAAAGCCACCCTGTCCCCCAGCCCCCCAACCCCTGGTTGGGATGTGTGGGCTTCTCCGGCCACCGCTTCTCTCCCGGGTTTGGGATGGCACCGCTTGTTTTACTCTGCAGAGGAGCCGGTGGCGTGAGCCGTGCCGGCCCCGTCTCCCTTGGGACAGTCGGGAAGGGGTACAGCAGGCAAAGGGGACGCTGCCCGTGTCCCTGTAGGGCCCTCCCCGTGTCTGCGGGACACCAGAGCCATCAGTCCCGGAGCAGAGGCACCCATCTCCCCCCCACCATCACACCCCTTGCACCCAAGCAGGACCCTGGTTGGGGGGGGGGGGGCACCCGAGGGACCTGGGTGCACCATGTCAGCTGGGTGCTGCCTCCTCCTCCTCCAGGGTGACGGAGGGAGGAATGCTCGGAGGAATTAATGAGACAGATCTGGCTTTGTTGGATCCTCCTATCTCCCAGCCCTCCCCTGCCTGCCAAGAAGTGCTTGGGAAGGCCTCGCACCATTAACTCTTTCCCTGCCGCACCTCCAGCCATCCCAGGGCTCACAAACAGCTTCAGCGGGTTTTACCTTTGCCAGATTCCCAGAGGAGACTACTGAGGCCACCGGGAGGTCTTGGCCTTCCTATAAATCCCACGTTGGCCGAGGACCTGTCTCCTGGCCGGCAGCTGAGGAACAACCTTGCTGCGTCCCCCGGGCAGGGCTGGGGCTATGACGCCGCGCAAAATCAGGCAGCACAGGGCTTGCTGCCGGCGGCGTTGCCGGCTCTCAGCTGGTGGAGGTCTCCGACGCGGAGAGGAGCCGCGGTGGGAGCTGGCGTGGTGGCGGCCGAGTCCCCGTGGAGGACACGACGTGATGGAGTTGAGCGTGGGAATGCGGGCAGCAATGGGCAGGGCAGGGATGGGGGACGCTGGGATGGGCAGCTGATGAGGTGGGTGTTGGGGTGCAACCGGGGGATAACTGTTGATCTGCAGTGGGGAGAGTGGGGAGAGGCATGGGGACATCTCTTCCCAAACCCTTCCTGAGGCTCCTGGCCTGCGCTCCTGCTTTGCCCAGGAATTTGCAGCCTGGGTTGCTGCGGGGTGCCCTGGGGTGGGCATCGTCCGGTGCCTGCTGCTACCCTGAGAGGAGCTGGGCAGGGGCATGGGGACATCCCCCAGGGATGCCACCGTGCCGGGTTCCAGCCTGCACCGGTGGCCGAGGCTCAGCGGGCGCCTTGGAGCTCCTGCCATGGCTCTGACTTAAAGGATGGGACCTGGGACACCCGTCACGGGCACGGAGCTGGCACTTGGGGTCCCCAGGGGACGGCGAAGGCAGACCAAGCCCTGGCTTTGTGTGGGTTGAGGCCATTGCTGGGCTGGGACGAGCTCCCCGCCTCGTGCTTTGGGGTTATTTATAGGGCTGCCATTTATATCGCTTCTATTTCTGCTGCCGTGTGAGGACGATGCGAGGAAGCGAGGGGGGAGGGCTTGAATCCGCCGCGGCCCCGGTGCCCGGATGCGGGGTGCCCGGCCCCTCCGGCGGCGTTGGTGCCAGCCTGGCTGCGGGCAGAGCCTGCCCTGGCGCAAGGGCTGGTCCTTCTCTGGCCCTTGGGGCATCAACCCTGCAGAAAAAACTCCGCGTATCATCTGCAGCGTTGGGCTGCCAGGATTTTTTGGAGCTGGCTTTCTTGGTTTCGGCAAAAAATAAAGTCAGAGGGGTCGGCTGTTGCACCGTGGTGGGGGTGACTGGGCTTTCCCAGACCAGGACTGGCTCTTGCCTGGCCGCAAGTCACTTGGTCTCTCACGGTGGTTCACCTTCAAGCCATGACAGTGGCTCTTCTTGCCAGAATTGTCACCTCCCGCTCCCTCCTACGTCTCCCTGATGGCCAGGAGCTCTTTGGCCCCTCACCAGGCTGGTGCCTACATGCTGGCACTCATCTCCCCAGCCTCTTTTGGCCGGCGGTGCCTCCTGCTCGCTGTGGCTGGCGTGCGCCCTTCCACGCCGCGTTTCCAGCTGCGGTGACATTCCCAGCCATGCAAGGGTGTCTGTGTCCGGGGAGCGCTTGTCCTGAAATAGCTTCTTCATCACCTTGGCCTTTGGTACTGGTGCCACCAGGGGCGAGTGGCTTCTCCAGGGGCTGAGTGATGCTGGGTGGGCACAGCCTCGGAGCTGGTGGTGTCAGTGCCAGCAGGGAACAGCCAGGGAACCTCCCCAGGACTCCGAGCTGGTGGGACGTGGGGTCTCTGGGATGCCAGTCCTGTATTCCACTGAGGGCAGAGAAGTGGGAATGTCCTCCTGGGGTGTCTGGAGTTTTCTTCTGCCTCCACATGGACTGGCCGTGGCTGTACATGCGTGTCTGAGCACGGCTGCCCGTGGAGGGGTTTGTTTGCATATTGAGCCGTTGCGGTTGGGGTGGGGATGCTCGGGGCAGCTCCTCAGGCTTAGCGAGAGGAGGGCATGACAGAGACACGGTGCGGTTGGGGTGTTATGCCCATGTCCGTGCTGCGTAGGTGGGGTGGAGGCAGCTGCCCTGGCTGTTTGCGCCAAGCAGGGGTGCTGAGCATCCAGGGAAGTCCCCTGAGCGGGGGGAGGTGACCCGTGCCGGTGGGGCTGTCCCCTTCCCTGCGCCCACCCCCTGTCCCCAGCCAGGCCAGGGACAGAGATTCATTTAACTCAATTACCGCCCAGGCCCTGGCGACGTTGGCTCAGCTCATGCCCTTCCTCTGCCCTCCCTTGGCAAGGTGTCCCCGAGCTGGCAAGCCCTGCTGAGTGCCGTGCAGGGTGCCACGAGGTGCTCAGAGGAGATGCCTGATGCCGCATGCCCGTGTCTTCCTCCGGCGTCCTCTGCCACCTTTTGAACGCACGACCCCACCTCCTGCCTGCTCCCGGCGGTCACCCCATGGGTGATGCCCGGGATGGTGCGGTGCCCGCACTATCGACTGCCCCACAGCCCTCTACGGGGCTGCAGGCAGGGCTGCGGAGAGGCAGAGTCCTCGCAAGCGGCACAGCCTGGCTGTCACCCCTCTGGTAGGGAAGCCTGGATGTCCCATCACCCTGCGTGGCACCGGGGTACGCCTCTCCTGCAGCTCCCAGCAGCTTTAGCGTGGCTTTCTTGTTAACCTTTAATGAGAACAAACGAGCTGGCATGGGCTGTCGCTGCGGGCGCGTCGCCTGGCTGTGTGCCGGGTACCGGCTCCGCATGGCTGCCAGCGCGGCGGAGCCTTTGCAGAAGGCTGGTGGGTCCCAGGGCGGTGCCGGCAGCGATACCTTCCGCCGGGGAGAAGTAACAAGGGGGGGAAAGCCCTGCGGTGGCCCCCTGCCCGTGGCAGCCATCGGGTCGGGACTTTGCCTGTTGGTGGGGAGAGCTGGGGGTTGCATCCCGTCCAGGTGAGGTAGGAGACATGGTCTTCATGCGAGTTCTTGAAAGCCGGGGTGGGGATGGGTCCCCCTGCACCATGCTTTGCCGTGTGCTGCGCTGCTGGCTCCTCTCCATGCTCATGACACTGGCATGGAGGCTGCAGGCAGGCGGGCAACCGGACACCTCCATTTACCAGTCCTGCAATGGTTTTTCCTCGGATGCTGCTCGGGGCCAGCCCAGTCTCACCAGCTCTTCCCGCAGCCGCTCTCCCAGTGGGGCTGGTGCTGTGCACTCACCTGGGCACCCGCCCGAGCACCAGGATGAGCACCCAGGGGCTCAGCTCTCTTTGGTGGCACTGCCCCAAGCCCCAGCTCTCCAAGTCTGGCCGTGGCTGGCTCCGGAGCCACGTGCATGGGTGCCCATGGCAGGGGAGCCATGCCACCCTACATGGGAGCCCTGGATGCTTCTCCTCCCCTGCGGTGTGCTGGCCCCGTCCTGCCCAGGGACCAGTAAGGAGGGGACCAGCTCTGGGCTCGGGAAGCAGCCCCAAAACTGGCTCACCCTCTAGAAAGGAGGTTAACCGTGTCCAGGAGCACCCCATCTCTGCAAGCACCCCCCCAAAAACTCTGCCCCAATGCTTTTCCTCCCGAACCTGGCCTGACCTCGCTCTAAAAGCAGCAGCAAACAGGAAAGGAGCCTGGGAGGGAGGTGTCTCTTCCTGCCCCGGTGACGTGGTGACGGCAGCCGGTCCCAGCCTGGATGGGGCTGGCTGCTCCAGCCTCCTCCATCGGAGCTGGAGGGGGGGTGCCAGGCCTGGGTACCCCAGGACCTGTGCAGGGACCTACAGCGCTGGAGGCGGGTGACGTCAGTGCCACAGGCTCCCCTGGATGTTTAGGGCATCCCTGTGCCCTAAACATGGAGTTGTGGGGCCGGGAGGTGCCGCTAGCTGCTGGGGTTGGCATGGAGGGCAGGTGGGTCTGCCTCGGTGCCCCGTGGGAGCTGGACCCCCTTGGTTCTCATGTGGGAACGGCACCCAGCACCTTTGGAGAGTGCTGCGAGGAAGCCCTGGCTGAAGTCAGCCCGTCCGAGGCTTTGGAGACCCAGATGACATAAACTGGAGATATTTGAGCAGGGAAACCCTTTTCCCAGCAGCTCCTGGGTGTTGCAGGGTGCTCACGGGCATGCCACGGGGATGCACGTCATGGGAAGCCCACAGCAAAGCCACAGAATATATATATATATATATATATAAAGCAATGCAGAAGCAAGCAGCAGGGCTGCTGGGACTGCTTCCCGCAGTGGTGTGAGCGTCGGCTGCCTGCTCTGCCCACGGCTTTGCGCCTGCCGCAGCGGAGCGGGCAGGGCTGGGGGCGAGGGGCTGTGCCCAGAGCATCCCCCCACCCCGGAGCAGGGACCGGCAGCAGCTCGGGGCCAGCGGTGCGTTCGGCAGGGTGGTGTTTGCTCCTTGGCTCATGGCCTGCCCTGGGTGCCGGAGGGAAGGGGGTCTCCGAGGGGAGCAGTCTCGCGGGGGGCTGGCTGGCACGAGGCCAGCGTGGCACGCAGGGCTGGCGGGGGACGCTGCGGTGCCCGGTGCAGGCTGCAGCCCTGCTCTTCCCCTTGCTTTAAAGAAACCCAGAGAGGGGCTGGGGAGAAGTTTGCACCGTGGTGACCTGCAGTGTGGTTCCCTCCGCTGCGCCTGTGCCTCAGTTTCCCCGGGGAGGCGGTGGGGAGGGAAGGATGGGGACAGAGTTGTGCTATCCCTGCTCCTGGGGCAGCCAGTGCTGGTGGGGCCCCTTCTCTCCAAGGGGGACAGGCGTCCTTCTGTCCTTCCGTCCTCCGTCCTCCTGTCCCCAGCCCTTGAGTCACGGCCGGGGCTGCGGCGCTGCGCAGTGATGTCAGCCCTCGGCAGGGGAAACGTGGGAGGAGACTGCTGCCCGGGGGGAGCCCTCCCGGCCCCGGCCCCCACACACGGGCGGACGGACAGACGGACGGACGGCATGAGAGAGCAACAGCTGCTCGCGCCACCTGGGACGCTGACCCCAGCCCAAGGGGGACGTGTTGCTGCAGCCCGCCATGAATGGCAAACCGAAAGGTACCGAGCGCCGGTGGCACCGGGGCCCCCCGGCAAACACCGTCAATTTGGGGATCCCCAGCTGTTTTGAGGCTCCTGGGGTGACGGGGCCGGGCTCACGGGGAGCTTTTTTGGGTGAGCGGCTTCCCTGGGAGGAGACCTCTCCCTGCCAGGGGCACCAGGGATGGGTACCCGCCACCCGCAAGGGACACGGTTGTCACCGTGGCATGCAGTGACGGGGTGTCGGGAAGGGGTGTCTGTGGCAAGATAGGACTCAACGGCTGCCCAGCTTTGCCGTTGCCCGCGCTGAGACCCAGGTTTGGTATCTCCAGGGGGGAGAGGGGCCACAGCTGCCCGCTGCTCCCAAGCGATGCACCCCGGCTTCCACGGCAGCACGGCTTTCCTCAGCAAATTGGTTTTCTCCCCCTTGTACCTGCCACGTCTCGTCTGCGGCCGTGCTAATAAGGACAAACAGAGCCTGACTCCGCGTCGAGCATCCCTGGCACCGTGGCCCCAGGGGACCTGGGTGGAACTGGGGGTTCTGGGGCGGCTCTCGTGCACAGGGGCCAAGTTTCCCCAGCAGGATTTGGGGGAGAAGCTACTGGTACCCAGCAGAGCATCCCAGAGATGAGAAACTAGGGGGTGAAGGTGGCACGTGGGACCTTCGCAAGGTTATGCCAACCCCAGCAGGATCCTGCCAGAGGATCCTTCTGCTCAGCACCTCTGAGAGGGGTGACAGCCCACTCAGGAGCAGGATCTGGTGCGCCTGGCCGGGCTGCAGTCCCATCTAGGAGGGTGTGAAGGTGTTCTATAACCCCTAGACCTCCAAAGCCATGGCGATCCTGGCTGGCTGCTCGCTCTGTGCCTTTGGTGGTGGGGTCCCACCTTCACTGGGGTCATGGTGGTCCTGGGCTGGTTCTTAGGAGCCGTCCTAGAAAACAGGTTGGGCTTGAGCTCAGCCAGGCACTGGGGAACCCCCCAGCCCCAGCAGTGGCCACATCCCTGGGTCCCAGTTTGGGGCTTGCATCCCTCTCCGGCTGTGAACTGGGAGCCCATGGGATGGGTGGTGGGGTGGGAGGCTGTGAGCCCCCCCCGGGGAGCCGGCCATGAGTGTCTGCCTGCGCCGTGCCCTGCCCTGCCCTTCCTCGGGGATACTCCGCGGGGTAAATAAGCACTTCCTCCAATTCTTCCCATTTGCAGCTCCTTCCCTTTCCTGCCGCCCTCCCACTCGGCCCAAGGAGCCAGCCGGCCTCCCACAGATGCAAGGGCGGATATCGCCGCCGTGGCCCCACCGCCGCGGGGCCGAGAGCACCCAGCACCCATCCAGCCCCCTGCCCACAGCACCCAGTCCATCATTCCCTGCTCCGGTGGGGGCTGTGACCTTATGGCCGGGAGTTTCTCTCCTGGGTGAGTCACAGGGAGCCGGGATGCCATTCACTGACTCATCTGACTCCCAAAAAACCCCAATCCCCCTCCTTGCTTTGTGTGGGGGACAGGCCGGGGGGGGAGTCCTGCCTGCCTGGAGAAGAGGCAGAGCGTGGAGGTCAAGGAAGAGGCGTCCCAGGCTCCCCATGACCAAGGCGGCATGGCGTCGGATCCCGGATGCTCCCCTCCTCTGTGCCGGGGAGGGACGAGGGGCAGCGGGAGGGAAGAGCTGCTCCAGCCCACGCCGGGAGCCGGCCAAGGGCCGCCCCAGGGCCGGAAGGGGCCGAGGGGGAGGCTGGGGTACGCGCCTGGGTTAGGGCAGCGGGGACGCAGCTGTGCAAACAAGGATGCAGCGGCTGGGCTGGGGGGAGCCGTGCCAACGGGCTGAGTTCGCAGGCTCCCGAGGTCGTCCCTGCCGCGCACCCAAGGGACGCTCAGCCAAGGGTGCCGGGGCGGGGGAGTCGTGCTGCTGGTGTGGCCTGGCAGGACACCCTGCTTGCCACAGAGGCCGCGGGCGGGATGGACTGGCCCGTGGCCACTGTGCTGTGCCCTCGTTGGGGGACACCGGTACCCTGCTGTGCCTGGGGAAGTGGCCGCGGTGCCATCAGCGTGGGGACCACAGCCCAGCCGTGCCAGCCCCTCCTTGGGAAGCCCCTCGGGTGGCCGTGGGTGCTGCTGGCTGGTCAGGGATGCCACTCCCCAGGGCCAGGGGTGCTGGAGGGTGCTGGGTCAGCCACCCAGGGCATTGCCAGCCTCCAGCGAGTGACGTTACTGGTGATGGTGGTCAGAGCACCCCCAGCTCCCAGGGCTGCAGGGCTGGGGGTTTGGGGGGAGCCAGTTTGGGGCGTTTCCGACCGGGGCAGCGTTGATAAACCCGCCAGAGCGACCTGAGGCTGGTGTCTGAGTGTCGGAAACAGAAACCAGCCGGGACCAACCCAGCCGGTCGGACTGCCCCCTCCGCCGCTCAGACCAGCATTCTTGGGATCCCAATCATCTCCAGAGCACCGGGCGTTGGGAGAGGAGCTGGCAGGCGAGCTGGAGAGCCCCGGGGTGGGCTCCAGCACCCCCCCGCCACGCCGCCCGCCCAGCTGCTCACACCTGGCTGCTCTGGCCTCTCGGCCGCTGCCCGCGGGCAGCACTGGCCAGGGACAGACGGACGGACGGACTCCCAGGATTGCGTTTCCTACACCAGGAGAGCTGCAGGCGGTCTGTGGCGGAGGCACGGCAAGGTGAAAAGCTTGGTTGGGAGGCAGCTTCGTTAGCACCGAAGCCCTAATTAAGGGCAGGGGATGGTGGGGCTGGCAGGGACTGGACGTTTGGGGCAGGACTTTTGGGGCAGGACCTCTGTGGCTCCTTCTCAGGAGAGGGAGGGATGCGCTTGGGGCTCAGGCCATGGCAGGGACACGAGTGTGCCGGTGCTCTGCCCGGTGCTGGCCTCCTGGCAAGCCTGGCATGGGGCTTACCGGCCCGGGGAAGACGTGGCGGCCAGCTGCCCCTTCCAAGTGTGCCCCGGGCTCTGCTCCCCACCAGGGCTGGCCGTGCCGCCGCCGTACCAGGTACCTCTTATCTCGGTAATGTCAGGAATGCACCACGCCGGGGTTTTTTCCTCTGGCGTGAGCCAAGCGTGCCAGGAGCAGAGACCCTGCACCCTGCCTGCCCTGCCTCACGCAGGCAGCGCTGCCCTCCGGCACCTGGCTGACTGCCCGCGTGTGCTGGGCTCGAGCATCCTCAGAGCTCCCGGGGCATCGGGTCCTGCAGAGCAGGGGCTTGGTGTTCCCCTCCTCGAAGCGGGTTTGGGGTCCTGGCACGGGAGCTGGGCTGCAGGGTGCCAGGCCTGGGGACGCAGGGCGCTGCGGCAGACAGGCTGGCGCTGGCAAGACCTGGCAGTGCCTGGGGCCAGGCGCTGGGCTGGCTGGCAGCAAGTGCTGGGGCTGCATCGTCCCTTGCTGCCGACTCAGGTCTGCACCCACCCTGCCAGTGATCTGCCTTCGTGGCGTGGTGCATTGCAAGGGGTGTTTGGGGGAGAGTCGGGTCCGTGGGCTGGAGCACAAGGACGTGGTCCTGCCAGCGGCCACCACCCATGGCACTGCTCCCTGTGACGGTGCAGGAGCCTCAGGTGCCTGGGAGCACGTCCCAGCCCGGCGCCTCTGAGGGATCTGGGTGAGTGGCTGGGGATCTCTCTGACTCTCCTGGGGAGTTATGCTGGGGCATTGGTCCTGCGCAGCACCGCCAGCATCCTTCTCCCCCCGCGATGCCCTCAGCATCCTTCTCCCCTGCAGCACCCCCAGCATCCTTCTCCCCTCTGACACCCTCAGCATCCTTCTCCCTGGCGCAAGCTCCTGCCTGCGTGACTCTCCTTAGAGCCCCACCATGCCCCCAGACAGCAACGTGGGCTGGAGAAGGATGGGCTGGCAGGGCTGTGCTCACCCCATAGGAGCTGTGACCTGCCCCATGCATGCAAAGCCCTGTTTTAGGGGTGGTGGGTGCTCTCCCTATAGATGAGCCGCTGTAACGCCCAGCTGGGGCAGCAAGCACCGGTGCCATGGGCCTTGCTCGCTCAGTGGGGGGCAGATTAAAGCGCCGTAATCTGCCCAGGCCCTGCAGGTCAGACAGGCTGCAAGGGATTACAGCTTCTCCTAATGAGCTTAATTGGGACAGTGTTGTCCTGGAAACTGGAGGGACTGGCACCGAGATAACACAGAGGCGACGGGACCCGCAGAGCAGCTCCGTGGTCCTGGGCTGGGACCCAAGTGCCAAGGAGGGACCAGATGGACCTGCTGCATCCCAGCTCCGCTGGGATGGAGGTTATCGGCGGTGGCCACCCTTGACTCCAAACGGCCCTGGCTCATCCCGAGCACTGCGAATGCCCAGCCCCAGCCCGACGTGCGGGGAGGTGACAGCATGGCTGCGGGGCGGCGGGGAGCGCAGTGCCGGGGGGATGTCCGCCGGCAGCCCAGCAGGTGTGTGCCGCGCGGGGCTGGTTTGAGCTGAGCTCCCGGGCTCCGTTGTGCCAGGGGAAGGAGTGGAGATGACGGAGAGGTGGTGGGAGCCCTGGCAGTGCCTGAGTCCCTGTGCCATCCCTGGTGCTGCTGGGGCCGGGGGCTCGCTGCTGGCTGTGCTGGGGGCAGGGGGAAAGGCAGAGTAAGCCCCTTAGGGAGTGGGGAGGTGGCTCTGGCTGGGGTTAGCTCAGCCCCATCTGCCAGCCAGGGAAGCTTTGCATCCCTGGGGCCCTGCCTGGCTTTCCCTGGCAGGGTCCGTGATTGCTGGGCACCGTGTGGGCTCGTCCCCAGCAGCTCCCGGCTCCCCAGCCCACAGCTCGGCTCTGGGGGCTGGCGGGGACAGAGGGACTGAGTTGGTGTCAGCAGTGGCCGAGATGAAATGGAGCATCCAGCAGCCTGTGCCATGGCTCCTGCGGCTGCCCCACGGGCTGGGCTCCTCGGTGTGCCCAGCTGGCACTGCTGGGGGTGGCAGGGCCAGGAGGAGCCCCGGACTCCCCTGCTCTTGCCTTGTGCTTTGGGCTGCCCTCCCAGAGCCCCTGCCAGGGCTGCAGCGATGCTCCCTGCAACATGGGGTGGCAGCCAGGTCGGGGCCCTGCGACTCAGAAGTCTGCTCCGTCCTGGCTGGCATCGATTGCACCAGCTGCGACGGGGACAGGCAGGTACCAGCAGCGGTTTTGGGGCTCCTGGCATCATCTCTGGTGCTGCCAGAAGCAGAGGGCAGGGTTGCGGTGGCCATGGGGCTGGACACGTGCTGCCTGTGCGGACTTTCCAGAGTCCGGCAGGGAATGGCTTGGTCTTTCCTTCCCTGATGCAGAGCTCCTGGCAAAGCCGGGGACTTTCCAAAGTGCTTTGTTGTCCGTGGGTTTCCCTCCTGGTTGCTGGAGCGAGCGGAAGCGAGCGTGGAGACAGCGAAGGGCTGGGCAGCCAAGTCCGGCCCCGCACCCTTCCTGCCCCTACAGTGGGGTGGCACGGGCGACAGCGAGACATGGGACAAGCCGGGGTTCAGGAGGAGGTGGCTGGGCTGGGGCACAGCGGAGGGTTTGCCACGGTCATGTCTGGGAAGGGCGATGGTAGCCCCTTCCTGTGGCTCCCGTGGGGCCAAGCTGGGACACATCCGTCTGTCCGTCCCCACTGAGTGCTCACGGTGTCTGGAGCCCTTCTTCACCCAGAGCAGGACACTGGCACCATCGCTGGGGGCAGCATGGGACCAGCATCCCCGGTGCCACCAGGAGTGTCCCTGGGCTGAGAGGGAGGGAAGGCTCCCAGCCCATGGGTGCTGTAGCCACCCTGGTCCGTGGGTGCCGTTCTTGGTCCCGGTGGCAGCCCTGTGTGTGTTTCCCCACCCTGCTGCTGATTACCCTGCTCTCTTGTGCTCCCCAGGGAGGCCCTCCAGGTCACACTCAACGATGTCACTGTCTGCGCGCCCGCAGCGCCGCGTCCTCGTCACCAAGATCAATAGGAGCCAGTCCTTCGCTGGAGTGAACTCAACGGCCGACCGGCCCTTCAGGTAGGAGATGGGTCCTCGTGCTGCCCGCCATGAGGGACGGGCATGGGGACGGGGACAGGCTGGGGCACGGTGGCGGGACGTGCCGCGCATCCCAAGGTGCCTTCCCGACACATTGCCAGGCATCTCCCGCAGGGACCTTTGTGGTACCCAGGGGATGTTGCACGGGGGGCTGCAGGGAGCATCGAGGCCAGATGGGTGACAGAGCCCATCACCCCAACCCTCCGCTGCGCCGTGTCCCAGGCTGGGTGAGGACCCCACGGCTGCTGCAGCCAGAGCATGGAGGGGGAAGGTGTAGCTCACCCTCATTCTTCAACCAGCTCTTAAGACCTTCCCTGTGACCATCTCATCATGTTTAAAGGGTGCAGTGAAGGAGCTGGGGTGGCTTTGAAGCATTGTGTCTCGACGGCCTTGACATCCTGCGGCGGCTGGTTTCGGGGTTTGAGTGCTGGCATGAATCAGGGTTTCCTCCGGGTCATTTCAAACCTGTTGCTGAAATGTTTTATTGGCTGCCCGTCAGCTGCGTTGCGAGGAGCAGCCGTTCCCTACTCATCCTCTACGGCCGCTGGCGATGTTATGGTCGCATCATACCCTTCCTCCTCCTCTCTGCTGAACCTCACGTCGGTGAGAACCACCCCACGCGCTGCTCATCCCCGCCACCCTCTTCCGCACCATCCCTAGCTCCTGGCTACCCTCTCGCAGGTGGCTCTCGGGACACGGGTTTGGGCTGCGGGACTATGGCATTTTAATGCTTTTAATCCCTTTTCCTAGTGCCTAGCCATGCTCCTTACCTCCCAGTGCACCCACCGGTGCCGGGGGAGAAACATCTCTCAGCTAAACAGCTGGGGAAAGCAGTGCCAAACTGCCTTGCCAGGCTACGGGCACCTTCACTGGGTGGGCACAAGCCCAGGTAGAGCCTCCCCATGCCTGGGAGCAGACCTCCAGCCCTGCTTGGCTCTTGTCCCCAGGTCCTGTCCAGTTTCTGGGCCAAGTGACACTTTCCAGGCCACTGGCACGTCGCTGGATCTGGAGGTGCCAGGGGACAGGGAAGCGGGAGGACTTCTGGATGCCCGCAGCCAAGTGGCTGGTGGGGAGATGCTTGGGGGAGATGCCTCCAGGGCCCCTGGAGGAGAGGAATGACGAGGGATGGTGGATATCAAGCACTTACCCGTCACTCTGGCTTGGGAGGAGGCCAAGACATTCATTTCCTCCCATCAATGATGCGGGGAAGTCTTTCGGCCACTCCTGCAAAGAGCGGCACAGGATGGGAGGTCCGGCCCGGGGCTGGGAACCGAGGAGCCCAGGGTGTCTCCTGGGCGCCGGTGGTGCGACGATGCATTGGAAGGAGGAAGGGAAGAGCCGGTCTGAGTGGGGCGTTGCTCGCTGGGCTGGGGAGTGACTCCGTTGCACAAGGCAGGAAGGGTGGTGTTCGGGTCCCGGGCACTGGGTCGGCGATCCCTTCTGGTCGGCCGGGTGAGGTCCCCAAGACGGCGATGGGGCAGGTGGAGGCAACAGGCAGCTGGTAGCTCCATACGGCGGGTGTGGTGACATCTGGAGAGATGTAGCATCAGTGAGGATGTCCCTGCCCCGTGTTGCTGCACTGTGTGATGGGGTGACAGGGTTGCTTGTCCCTAGGATGCTCCTGTGCTGCCACCCGCTGGGATCCCTGCCTGTCCCTGAGAGCATACGGTGACAGGGCAGCAAGCTGGTGGTGGCACGTGTCACCCTGCCACAGTGCCCAGACCACAGGGAGCATCTCCATGCCCCTGGCAACATGGCGTGCTGGGGATGGAGCAGACCGTGGCCCCTTCGGAGGGTGGCCAGGGCTGGAGATGTCCCCACAGGCACTCCCGGAGCGCAGCTTGGCTCCAGCTGGTGCCAGCCCCTTTTGTCTTTTCTCCCTCCCGCCGGCTCCTGGGACCCCCACACCTCCGCAGAGGCTACCCCGCAGCCAGCCTCTCTGACCCCGCTGGGACGGAGTTACCCCCCCGCTCTTCTCCACCGCCAGCTTCGCGGGTTTCTCCTTGTCCTTCCCAGGGCTTTGGGGCAGCCAAATGCATCGGGAAGGGCTGCAGGCATGCGGTGCAGGCAGTACTGCCCAGCCTCACGGCCCCATCTCACCCAGCCCCACTGGCTGGTTAGACTGGCTGCCGGGGCGTCCTGGGAGAGGCAGGCAGGTCCAGGCAGACCTGGCCTCCATCCCAGAGCTCCTTCTTGTCTCGAGACAGGGTGCCCGGCAGGTTGGGACACCCAGGCGGACCCCGGTGCTGGGTGCTGACCCCGGCTGCACCGGGTTTGCCTGCCTCTCTCCCCAGGAACCTCTCGCCCTTCACCCCCACCGTCTCCCGCAAGACTGGCTCCAGGGTCAGTAGGATGTTCTCAATGTCCCACAAATCCCCACCACCCAAGGTGCCTCAGCCCAACCGCCTGGACGAGGTGTACGAAGCTCTCAAGAAGGGCCTGACGTAAGTGTTGGGGCTCCCCGTGGCCGGGTGGTTGGAGGCAGGGAGCCCCTGAGGGGCACAGGGACAGCTTGCCATGGGTTGGGGTTGGCAGCTCTCCGCTCTCACCAGGCAGGGACATGCCAGGTCTCTTGGGCGCAGTGCCTGGGGGTCTCGGAGCTGCGTGGGGTCCTGCATCCCACCACGTCCCACGTAGAGGCACAAGTGAGCTCCCTCGCCTGGGTGCTGGAGCGGGGAGTGGGGACGCGGGGCCAGATGTGCTGGGTTGGTGTGGTCTGGGGGTGGCAGGAGCCCTGGACACAGCGTCCCAGCCTGACCCCCCATGGTGTGGTTGCCCCCAGAGCCTACCTGGAGGTGCACCAGCTGGAACTGGAGAAGCTCAGCACCCAGATCCGTGAGTCCAAGAGAAATTCGCGCCTGGTGAGTGTAGCTGGGAAGAGCCTTACGGGGAGCGGTGCTTTGGGCAGACAGCCAGAGTTGTGGGCACGGCTGGGTCCGCCTGTGTCCCGGGGCAGAGCCTGCTTCTGTGGGGACATCAGGGCCCAGCCCGGGCTCTGGTGTTGGGCTGCACGGAGCTCCTGTCCTACTGTCATGCACTCTCCAGCCCTGGCTGGGTGCTGCATGGCCCCGCCGACGTGCTATGGGTGGTGGGTGCGATGTGCTGGGTCTCCTTGGGTGGGCAGAGCTGGCTTTGTGCTGCATCTTATCCCTCTCCTCTCTCCTCCAGGGCTTTCTCTACGATCTGGATAAGGTAAGCGGGATCAGTGCCCCGTTCCCCTTGTCTCCCCCTTCCCAGCGCCTGGGATGTGCTACTGCCAGCCCCCCTCTGCTTGCACTGCCCCGCTGCCTGCCCCCCGTCCCCTGCACAGCAGAGTCCCTGTGGGGTGGGACTGGGGCTCTGCGGGCAGGGTGGGTCTGGGCAGGGGATGACGCAGAGACAGGCAGGGGCTTGTAACTCGCATCCTGCAAACAAAAGCTGTTGTTGGTGAGTGCTGAGCCTGGGTTAGCTCTGAGGCTGGGAGAGGAGCACCCTGGAACCTGGCTTGTCTCCTGGGGGACCCTCCAGAGCAGGGGAGGCTGGAGGATGCTGCAGCACGTGGGTGCAAGCGCAGCTTCTGCCCCGCTCACCGCTGGCTGCCACCCTGCACCTCCCAGGCAGGGCTGGTGACCAGGACCCGTCCCAGCCGCAGCACAGGCACGCAGCAGGGCACATCCTGACCTGCGGCTCCTCTGCGGAGGGGTTGGGCTGCCGCTCACACCGTCTCCTCTGCTTTTCCAGCAAGTGAAGTCAATCGAGCGCTTCCTGCGTCGCCTGGAGTTTCATGCTAGCAAGGTGAGAGCTGTGGACCGGGGTCACCTTGGAGCTCCCTCGGTGCAGCGCTGGGATGGATGGCTGTGCTGTCCCCCTGTCCCTCACTGCAGCTCGGGCCTGTCCTTGCAGATAGATGAGCTCTATGAGGCTTATTGCATCCAGCGACGGCTCCGCGATGGAGCCCACAACATGGTCAAGGCTTACAGCACGGGCTCACCGGGCAGCCGGGAGGCACGCGAGAGCCTGGCTGAGGCCAGCAAGGGCTACAAGGAGTACACAGAGGTGAGAGAGCCGGCTGGGGTGGGCTGGCAGGGTGCAGGGTCCTATGGGTGGCTGCTGATGGGTGCTGTCCGTCATTCTGTCCCCAGAACATGTGTCTGTTGGAGAACGAGCTGGAGAGCCAGCTGGGCGAGTTCCACGTCCGGATGAAAGGTAACACATCCCGCTCCATCCCTGGCCCGCTGCCTGCCTGCCTGCCTGCTGCCTGCTGACGCCCCTCTGCCTTCTCTTGCAGGACTGGCAGGCTTTGCCCGGCTCTGTGCTGGTGACCAGTATGAGGTTGGTGGGACCGTATGGGTTGGGATCTGCTCTTCTCCTGCCCTGTGGTCCTTGGCATGCCTGGGGGGCGTAGGTGGGCATTGCTGTGGAGGGCATGTTGCAGGGCAATGGTGGGTGGCATGGGTCCCTGGCCATGCCCGGGGATGCACAGAGATCCCTCACCAACCCAGGGCTGTATCTCCCCAACACCCACGTCTCTGCATCCCCAGATCTTCATGAAATACGGACGGCAGCGGTGGAAGCTGCGGGGGCGCATCGAGGTGAACAGCAAGCAGGTGTGGGACAGCGAGGAAATGGTTTTCTTGCCCCTCGTCACCGAGTTCCTCTCCATCAAGGTACAGTGCAGAAGCGGGCAGGGATGGTGTGGGCCAGCTACCAGCCTGCATCCCAGCAGGGCTTCCCTCCAGCACCTCACCTAAACCTCACCCTCACTGGGGTGGGAGGAGGCCGTCTGGTGGTGGTGGCATCCTGGCACACAGCATGGATGCAAACAGCATGGATAAGGTGAAGTCCATGGCTTCATCTCATCCTCTCCTCCCTCACCTTCTCCAGGTGACGGAGCTAAAGAGCCTGGCCAACCACGTCGTGGTGGGCAATGTGTCCTGTGAGACCAAGGACCTCTTTGCGGCTCTGCCCCAGGTAGTGGCTGTGGATATCAACGATTTGGGCACCCTCAAACTCAGCCTGGAGGTGACCTGGAAGTGAGTATCTCAGCAGGCATTGCTGGTAGCACATGGCAGGGCTAGGGATGCCCGGCATGGCGTGGCAAGAAGTGGTCTGCCCCGGGCTCTCTCCCATCCCAAAACTGGGCTGCAATTATGGGGAGCTGGCCTGGATGGGGTCCTGATGTCCTGCTTGCTGCAGAGCAGAGTCAAGACCTCCCCAGGCTGGCACAAACCCCTCACCTCCCTCCTCTCCTCCCCAGTCCCTTCGACAAGGACGACCAGCCCTCGGCAGCCAGCACCGTCAACAAAGCCTCCACCGTGAACAAGAGGTTCTCTACCTACAACCAGAGCCCGCCTGACACGCCGTCCCTGCGGGAACAGGCTTTCTATGTAAGTGTGGCACCGGGCAGGGCTGCTCGGGAGAGGTGGCCCGTGGAGGGGTCCGCGCAGGGGTGTGTCCAGGCTATGTCCCAGAGGGTGGCACGGCTCAGGCACAGGGGTGGGCAGCTCCTCTCCAGCCATCCAGCCACAGCTCCCCAGTACCGGCACCTACTCCTCCCACGCTCACAGCTCCTCTTCTCTCTGCCCAAGAGCCCGGGGCGGGCGACCGACAAGCCCGGTTGGTCCTTGCTGGACATCTTTCGGGAGACACTCTTCGAGAAGCTGTCTCAGAGCTGCTCCTGCGGCGACGTCTCCTCGGCCGAGCTCGGGAGATGGCCGCAGCAGGGCCGCGTAAGTGCGAGGGCTGGAGCCGGCCAGTAGCTTAGCCCAGCGGTGTGGCCGTACCGCAGTAGACGTAGCTGCTCCTGGTCTCCTACTCACTAGCCCTCGCTGATGCCTGGAGGCCTGATCCTGCCAGGCGGGGGTCTGGCTGGCCCTGGGGAGACAGTCCCCAAGCTGGGCAGCCTGGGCTCCACGGGCCAGCCCCGCTCCTCCGTCCACACGCCCTCATGCAAGAGCCGGGCACTAGTGAGTAGGCGGCTTGTCCATGTCCCTGCACTGGTGGCGTTGGTGTGCTGTGCCGTGGCATTGGTGTGGTGCTGGTGTGGTGCTGGCATGGTGCTGGCGTGACGGCGCTGGTGTGGCACTGGTTCAGTGATGGTGAACCACTGGCATGACGTTGGCGTGCTGGCTGGTGCTGCCCACCATGAGCTAGTGCTGGAGCTGTTGACATCCTTGCAGCCATGGCGGGTCGTGTCCTCGGCTCCACGAGTCGCACCACGTCATGGCCATGCTGGAGCTGCCCGCTGTGCCGGGGAGCCGCTGGCACCCCGAGGCCCCGGGGCATGTGTGGCTGGGCCTGGGGAGCCGGACTCCCCCCTGGCATGGCATGGAGTGCAGGGCTGGAATAGGCAGCCGTGGTCTGCTGGGTCCTCGCTGCCTGCCCTGCTGTGCCGGCAGAGCCAGGGCGGTGTGACAGCCTGTGCCGGGGGTTGCAGCATCCTCAGTGCCCTCCACCTCGGCCGGATCCTGCCCCCGGTTGAAGGAAAGGCAGCCGGAGGAGCAGGGTCGGCAGGAGGGTCTCGTCTGACACCATTTCCCCCCCTCCCCAGAACATGCTGCGGCGCCAGGAGGAGCTGGAGAACGGCACGGCCTGGTCCATCTCCTCTGAGTCCTCAGACGACTCTTCCAGCCCCCAGCTGTCTGGCAGCGCCCGCCACGCCGCGCACAAGCCCATCGTGCAGCCCGAGGTGCAGGCCTCCGCCCCTGCCATCGAGATCTCCTTCTCCCAGCAGCCGGAGGAGGCCGAGGCTGGGCCCGGGGCCGGCAGCGTCAGCGTCCCCACGGCCGGGAGCCAGCCGGAAGACCCGGACAGCCGTAAGAAAGAGGCGGTGGCCAACGGGCATGTGCCCTACTCCCGGACTCTGAGCCACATCAGCGAGGCCAGCGTGGATGCCACGATGGAGGCCAAGGCTGCGGAAAGCCCCTGGGAGCCCACGCCAAGCCCAGAGGACACAGGGACGGGCGAGCGGGACGCGGACCCCCTCCCCGGCGCCTCGGTGGCAGCTGCCACAGCAGGGCAGGAAAGGGGCGCTGAGGCCAAGCCCCGTGCCACCGTGGCATGGGCCACCACCTGCGAGGCAGAGGCTGACGGGGCCGAGCCGGTGCAGAGCCAGGCGCCAGCACAGGGCGGCTGCGGCACCGCGGTCCCCACGGCGCTGGCGCAAGCCTCTGCGGAGGAGACACCCGTCCTGGCCCCGCCACTGCCCGCCGGCATCACCGAGGTGCCACGGGGGAAGGTGGTAGATTCGGGTCTCGAGGAGGCCATTGGCCTCCTGGGCTCGGCCCTGGACGACTATCGAGGGCAGTTCCCAGAGCTGCAGCCCCTCGAACGGGAGCTCAAGCGCCTGGAGGAGATGCTGCTGGTGAGGGGCTCCCAGCAGTGCCCGGGGGTGAGGGGGACGGGGCCGTCCCTGCTGGCAGTGCCCAGGGATGATGGGGACAGGGCCATCCCTGCTAGCAGTGCCCAGGGATGATGGGGACAGGGCCATCCCTGCTGGCAGTGCCCAGGGATGATGGGGACAGGGCCATCCCTGCTAGCAGTGCCTGGGGACAGTGGGGACAGGGCCATCCCTGCTGGCAGTGCCCAGGGATGATGGGGACAGGGCCATCCCTGCTGGCAGTGCCCAGGGATGATGGGGATGGGGCCATCCTGGCTGGCAGTGCCTGGGGACAGTGGGGACGGGGCCATCCCTGATGGCAGTGCCCAGGGATGAAGACGTCAGGGTCATCCCAGATGGCAGTGCCTGGGGACAGTGGGGACGGGGCCATCCCTGATGGCAGTGCCCAGGGATGAGGGTGGCAGGGTCATCCCAGATGGCAGTGCCTGGGGACAGTGGGGACGGGACTATCCCTGACGGCAGTGCCCAGGGATGAAGACATCAGGGTCATCCCAGATGGCAGTGCCTGGGGACAGTGGGGATGGGGCCATCCCTGATGGCAGTGCCCAGGGATGAAGACATCAGGGTCATCCCAGATGGCAGTGCCTGGGGACAGTGGGGATGGGGCCATCCCTGATGGCAGTGCCCAGGGATGAAGACATCAGGGTCATCCCAGATGGCAGTGCCTGGGGACAGTGGGGACGGGGCCATCCCTGATGGCAGTGCCCAGGGATGAAGACATCAGGGTCATCCCAGATGGCAGTGCCTGGGGACAGTGGGGACGGGGCCATCCCTGATGGCAGTGCCCAGGGATGCAGATGGCAGGGCTGTCTTGGCTGGCAAGCCAGGATCTGACCCTGCCATGCCTTCCTCCACAGCAGAAGCAGGGTGTCTTCCTCAGCCGGGCCTCCAGCATCAGCTTGACGGTGGAACATGCACTGGAGAGCTTCAGTTTCCTCAACACCTCCGACATGGAGGACTCGGAGGGCTCTGAGGAGGAGCCTCTCCAAGACGAGAGGTGCACAGTGGGACTCATGGGATGGGGCGTGGGGCAGGATGTGGCCCTGGGGCAGTCAGGATGGGGGATTCCCAGCTCTGCCAGGGTGCCCAAACACATTTAGACTGGCCCACCACAGCTCAGGGCAGGTCCAGGGTGAGAAGCAGCAGGATCTGGCCCAACGGTGGCACAATGCCACGCCGCATCTCTCCATGGCGGCTGGGCTGGGAGGCAGCCCCCGTGCCCTGTGCCCCTGGGGCCTGCTCCTTCGCCCAGCCCTGACGCCGTGATACTGTAGGTCCTACAGAAACTCTGCGTAGGGTTGCCCCTGTGGGTGGGGAAGGGGCTGGTCCAGGTTCCCTGCGCTGACCTGCTGCCTTCGTCTCTCCCTGGCTTGCAGGAGGGCTGGCAGACCCCGGCGTGGCAGCAGGGCCCCCAGCGCCGGCGAAACGGGGGCAGATGACACCGGCATGTGCAGCGGCTCCGAGGCCAGCACCGACCCCATGAGCACCGGCAACGAGTTCCTGGATAAGGCCCTGGTGCTTCACCTCAACAACTGCAACCGCCTGCTGCTGGTGAGGACAGGGGCCATGACACGGTGGCAGGACACGTCCTGGGGAGGGAAGCCCTGGGGTGGGCTGTGGGTCCCCCCTCGAGGGGTGTCTTGCCGCAGCAAGGAGGCTGCGGTGTGGGCGGTGAGCTCTGTCCCTGAGGTCCCCGGTTTGGCCGTGCCTTGCAGAAGCTGGGCACCTTTGGTCCCCTGCGGTGCCGGGAGATGTACGCCCTGGACAGGCTGCTGCGGGAGGCGCAGGTGCTGGAGATCGTGTGCCAGCTGACGGAGGAGCGAGCGGGAGCAGCCGGCTCTGCTGCCGAAGGTAAAGTCACACGGCCGAGGGGACCGTCCGTGCCACCCCATGGGATGCGTGGGGCCTGGTCCCCCCTCGCTGCGTGGCTGGGCAGTGAGGGGCTGTGCCCGTTGCCGTGGTCCAGGGAGGCTTGACAGCGCCTGTCCCCGCAGTGGTGCAGTTCTCGACACGGAAGGAGGGCGTGCTGCCCCTTTGGGACCGCTGCGTGGAGGAGCCCAACGTCTACACCTGCCCTGTGGAGCGGTTCCTGCAGGTGCTCAGCGCTCAGTACGCGGCACCCATCAGCGAGCGGCACCCTGGCCTGGCCGATGCTGGTGAGTGGACACCTAGGGATGTTCGGGGAGAGAGTTGTCAGCCCCACTTGGTGACCATGAGTGGGGGTCTATGGGTGTCAGGAGCCCTTCAGAGGGGCGGCCATGGCTGCTGTGCACCCTAACCCCAGCCCTTTCCCGCAGTGTGTGTGAAACTGGTGGAGGACGTGCTGAATCGGCGGCTGCCCCGGCGGCCTGGCAGCACCCAGGGCGAGCAGGTCACCATCTTCCAGTACTGGAGCCACTTTGAGTCGCTTGGCACCCTGGTGCTTGACACCTACGTGATGGAGCTGGCAGAGGAAGGTGAGTGTCCTCCCACCCTCCCTAGAGCCTGGCATGGGGTGCCGGGGTATCACCAGAGGGGATCACCCCGCAGCACCGCCACGACCTGCCATGGGGTGTCACCCAGAGGCTCAGCCATCCTTGGGGTGGGAACGTAGGCCTGATCCGGTGCACAGTCCACTCCCACGCTGCCTTCCTGAGCACCCTGGGTCTTTGCTGTAGGTCCTCAGCGTCTTGGCTTGGGTGCCCCATCAGCCCCACGCACTGGCACCCTGCGTGGGGCCACCTCTGCCCGGCACGGGTGCAGGGTGCCTGGGGATGGGTTTCCTGGGGCAGCAGGGACACGCGGGCAGTGCCACCGAGCTCCCCACACCTCGGCTTAGCCGGCGGTTCCCCACAGCGTTGCTGGCGCAGAACCTCAACTCGGACGACCAGGACGTGGTGCTGCGTGCCCTGAAGCGCGTGCCCGAGGGCCGCCTGAAGAAGGAGGGACTGAAGGCGCTGAGCCTGCTCCTCGTGGAGGGCAACAGCAAGGTGGTGAGCGCCGTGTCGGCCCAGCTCCGCAGCCTGGCGGAAAACCCTCGCTTCCGCCAACGGGTATGTGCCGGGCAAGCCAGGGATGAGGCGGGATGGTGCCGCGGTCCCCGGGGTGCTGCCCGCCAGCTCAGCCCTGACCGCACCCCATCTCCCCCAGGCCCTTGTGTGCTACCTGGAGCAGCTGGAGGATGAGGAGGTGCAGACGCGGGTGGCAGGGTGTGCAGCGCTGGGCTGCCTGAAGGTGAGAGGGATGTGGGGAGGAGGTGGCAGGGCTGTATTTTCTGGAGGAAGAGGAATTGCACACCGCCGGCTACCCTGGACATAACTCCACAGCCTCCTGCTCCCGGGAGAGAGGAGTTGGGGGTGCCCCAAATGTGCTGGCAAAGCAGGCAGGGGCAGAGCAGGGAGGGAAGGGACAGGATGAGGGATTTTCCTGCGCCGTGGGGCTGCAGTGCCCTGTGCTGCCGTCCCCTCCCGGCTGTGTCCCTGCTGCCAGCCCTGCCAGCCACACTCAGCCCCTTGTCCCTTCCTCTGCAGGCCAAGGAGAGCATCGAGCAGTTGGTTTACCTGTGCCAAACCGACAAGGAGCCCGTGCGGGAGGCAGCCAAGCAGAGCCTGATGCTGTGCGGTGAGTGTCCCGCTGCTCCTCTCTGCTCCCTCCCCGCCCACGGCATCCCGAGTGGCATCTCCCGGCGCCTGCAGTGCCCGCAGGAGAAGGGGGTCCCGGGCTGGTCCCTGCCTACCCCCGCGCACTCTGGCTCATCGTGCCCCAAGCTTTGCTGGGCAAGCGCGAGCTGGCCAGGCGTCCTGTGGCCACAGAGCACTAAGCCTGGTTGTTATTTATTATTTGCTAGATGGCACTGAGAGAACCATCTGAGTGGGTTTCTAGGCCTCCAGATCGCGGCAGCTGCTGCACAGGTTGGGACACGTGAGCTGTCCTCGTCTCCCCGTCCCCACTCCTGCCGCTTTGCTCACGAATGTCTCCGTCTTAGAACCTGTCAGCCATGTCACTTTTTGGAGTCTGTGTGTCTTGGTTGTTCATAGAGCCCGTCCCCGTGGCGCCCTGACACATGTAGACGCCTTGTGTCCCATGTCCCAGCAGATTGTCCATGTCACCACCTCTTGCTGGGGATGGCCGCTGCGGGCAGATTTGCGTGCAAGGGTGCCGGGTGAAGATCTCAAAGCCAGCTTGTAGCATGGATGTGTGCATCCCTCTGTGTGTGCCCGGGGGTCCTGGGGAAGCCCTCGGGATCCCTGTGCCAGTGCATGCAGATGTGCACAGCTGTTGGAGATGCTGGAGCTGGCACAGCCCCGAGCCCTGGCCCCTTTGCCCCAAGCTAGGCTCTCCACAAGCCAGCACTCCAGCACCCCAAATGTGGGTGGTCCCTGCCCCACGTGGGTGATCCCTGCCCCGCGTGGGCACGGGTACGGCAGGCAGCTGAAGAACAGGATTTGCAACATCTGAATCAGGAGCTCTGGGGGCTTTTTTAAGCCAGATCCTGGCTGGGACCTGCCTAAGGGTGTGCTAAGAAGGACAAGAGAGGTCTCCACTCTGTGGCCGTAGCACACCGGCTCAGCTCTGCCCGGCGTTAGTCACATTTCCCTGGAAAGGCCGGGGGAATGAACAGAGCTTCTGCAGTTCGATTCGCTGACCACGGCGTGTACTTGCAGGGGAAGACGGTAAATCAGCTCACCGGCGGCTGGAGGAGACCCTGGACAGCCTCCCGAGGATCTTTGCACCAGCCAGCATGGCCAGTACAGCTTTCTGAGATGCCACGCAAACCCACCTGCCATTCCTTGAGGGCAAAGGCACCGCTGGGCCGCCCGGGCTTGCATGGACTGGGGCCGGCCAAGACCCGGCAGCTCCCGCTCTCGGCAGCACACCGCAGTATTACCCCCGCCGGCAGCTCGCCGCGGCCGCACACTGCCTTACGGAGCACCGCTTCCCCTGCCCCGGCCACTGGCCCCATGGGGTGCCACGTAGGCACCCCTGGGCAGGGGGGGCTCACCGCACACCCCACCCTCTGATTGCTATTTAAAATACACAGGGAGCCCACCCTTCCTGCCCCCCGCGTCAGCTACAGCTGCTGGGACCGAAGCGGCAGGGAGATGTTCTGGATTTCTCTGCCTCCTCTTGCCTTCCTCTTGCTCGAGGGCACGTGCCCCGTCCTGGAAGGACCTGCACTTTGGAAACCACGCCGTTTCTTTCCAGGAGTTGCCTGGGCTGTGGGGACTGCTGCCCTTTGCCACCTGGAGTCCCCAGGACGTAAATAAAATGAAATATGAGATATTAATATATTCTGCTGGCGTTTCTTCTTTCCAGCTCCATGTGCTCCTGTCCCTCCCCGGCTGTGGCTGTAGGGAGTGTAGTGAGATGTGGCCCCAGCCCAGAGCCTTTCCTGGTGTGTTGGGAAGCGCTGTGGAGGGCAGGGGCAGGAGGAGCGGCAGAGGGACGGACAGACGGACAGACAGAAGCTGCCACCTTTTTTTTTTGTTTTATTTTATTTTTTATTTTCAGATTTTTGCAGAAAAACAAAAGCAAAAAATTCTTTTCTATAATGTCTCTATAAATCTATATATAATGTAATTACAGAGAACGACTAATTTTGATTTTAAACCAGAAATAAAACCAAACCTTTAATGAGTGACGGTGTCGTTGTGTGGGTGTTTCTTTGGCCCCCGCTGCCCAGGGCCAGGGTAAGCTGGGGGTCACTGTAGCAGGCGGGAGGGTGGTGGTGGTGGGGTGTCTCATGGGGCATAATTGTGATTTCTGGCATCACCCGGGTGCAGCCCTGCCCCGCACCTCGGCCACCAGCAAGCTCCAGCCTGAGCCAGCACGGGGGGGGCTGCTGGGTGCCTTTCGCAGCCGGGTGTGCAGGGGAGCAGGTACCTGTCACCCAGCACAGCGCTCAAGAAGTCTTGGCCCTCCTGGCTTGGCACAACCGGGGCAGACAGGCTTGCCCTGGTTGTGCGTGGCACTGCCCGGTCCCTCAGCATGCCTCCGTGTCCTTGCCTTCCAGGGATGCTGTCGCTGTGGGGATTTAAATGCCATTTCCAACATTGTCTTTATAAACGCGCGGAGGAATGCTTCTGGACTGAGGGACAAAGCTGGGCTCGGCTGGGTGTTTCTCGGGTGCTTGGAAAGCTGAGGATCAAGACTGCTCCCATGGTGGCCTTTAGTTTCCCCAAAAGGAGAGCAGGTCTCTCTTTTCAGCAGCGGAAGGAGTTTCCACCTTCCCTGAACTTTGCAAGAGTTGCTGAGATGTTGCCAAACTTTGGCTGCTGGGCATGGGAAGCATCACCCAAGGTGGCCCGAGGTGGCCACACTGAGGCTACATGATGGGGGTGCCCAGCCCAGGGAGCCACTGAAACCAGGGCTGCCCCGGGAACAGCGACAGCGTGGAACGCTGTCGCTGTTCCCGGGGCTGCCCTGGTTTCTACTGTCTTCTGTACCTGTGGTGGGAACACACCATGGTGCCCAACCCCAAGCAGGGGTCCGGAGAGCCGGGGACGGAGCTCGCCCAGCTGAACTGGTTTTTTGAACCCATCCCCACAGAGATTTGGCACCTCTTGGCGTGGGTCTCGTTACCGAGCCACGACGAATCAGACACTCACAGAATAGTTTAGGTGGGAAGGGGCGTTTGGAAACGCTCGTCCACTCCCCACTGCTCAAAGCAGGCTCAGCTAGAGCTCAGGACCACATCTGGTTGGGTTTTGAGTACCTCCAAGGATGGAGATGCCAGAATGTCTCTGGCCAACCCGTGCCAGTGCTCGACCATCCTCACAGAAAATGCTTTTCTGAAGTGTAACTCGAATCCCTGTACTTCAGTTTCAGTTTGGTGCTCGGTCTTTCACTGGGCACCACCAAGGAGCATCTGCCTCTGTATTCTTTACCCCCCACCAGGTATTACTAGACACGGACAAGAAACCCCCCCAACCTTCATTTTTCCAAGCTAAACAGTCCCAGCTCTCTCAGCCCCCTCTTCTATGACAGCTGCTCCAACCCCTTCATCATCTCAGTGGCCCTTACGGTCTTGGGAAGGGAGCAGGTTAAAGCAGCAGAGGCAGGGACCCCCACGGCACTGCCCCGTGGCGCTGCCAGCCACCCGTGCCGGAGCAGGCAGCGATTGCACGGGCACTGCCAGCGCTGGCGGAGCTGGGGATTTATGGCCCCCAGACGAGCAGGGTCCATCCAACAGCGCTTCCTGGGGTTTCTGAGCAAGTCCCAGCAGGTTACAGCCTCCACATCCTCTTTCCTCACCGGAGCAGAGCTTTTTGGGCTGGCTCAGGCAGAATGCCACTTGCGGCCGGACACGCAGGGCAGGGCCAGCCTGCGGCTCCGTGCTAACGCTGCATAGCATGTCGCAGTGCATGGGGTGTCCCAGATGGGACACCGCCTTAGCGCAACCACTTTTGGATGCGGTTTTATCTGCAGATGGGATTGCAGGAAGGGGACATTTTGCTGCATCACTGCTTGCTTAGCCTTCTTCCACCTGCTTTGGGGGCTGGAGAAGCCCCCGGAGGGAAGCACGGTGTTTCTCCGAAAGCACTGCATCACACCGTCAGCTGTAGGCAGCAAGAGATGTGGGATGTGGGTCCCAGCTGGCACATACACCTGGGGACAAGAGCACCCGAGGGGTGGAAAGTGGCCCAGCCATCTCATATGTTTTAGTTTCTTTTGCCCCTGAATAACTCCTGGAAATAAAAACCAGCCCAGTGCTCCAGTGGCCAGAGCCACGAATTCAATTCACTCACCTATGTGGGTGTCCTCCTTGCCCTGCCGAAACCTAGCCCCATCCCTGCAGCGCAATACCACCTTCCAAGATAAGCTACACCTTGGCTGGAGAGAGATTGGAGCAGGAAAGCAGCCTTCTGTCAGGGCAGGCAGGGAGCTGCAGGTCAGGACAAAATGACTCTGCTCCTGGAACTGCAAGGAATAATCTCATTATTTATGTGGCTTTAAGAACATCTGGGGAAAACACCCCAAACAGATTAATTTAGGAATCTATTGCCCAGCCCCTTGCTCTGAATGGGTCTATGCCAGCATTGCCAAAGACCTCTGCCTCATGGACACTGCCAGGGCACCCGGAATTGCAGGATTGCCATTTTAACTGGAATAAACTTCAAAAAAAAGTCTTGTTTTTTGGACAGCACTCACCAAAAACATTCACTGCAGTTTGCATCCTGCTTGGGTTTTTTGGTTGTTTTTTTTTTTTTTCCAGGGCTGGGGAGGAGTAGGACAACCGTCACAAGAGCCAGCTGTTTGATAGGAGGCAGGGGACTCAACTTTTCCCCCCGGGACTTAATGTCTCCTCCAGCCCTTGCACAGGAACCGCACCGCTTCACGGGGTGAACTCCCTGGGAGCCACTCTCACAGCACACGGGGACGGACACAGCACCGCAGAGCATGTTTTGCGGCAGCATGTTTGCTATTTCAAAGGAGACTGTGCCAGCACCACGTTTGTCAGCCAAATCTGTGTCAGCACTTAAAAAATCTCCCTCTCGTACGGACGTGCTTGTGCTCAGCAGCACCGATGACTGTTGCAGCTACTTGCTTTTCTTGTAGGAGCTGCAGCCCGTGGGAGGGTGTCTGTGTCACAGTTGCATTACCCATGTGCTTCGGCTTTGGAAAGACGTTCCTTTTCCCCATTTACTGCAGTTTTCCTTTTAATTAAAGGGGCGCATATGGATTCTGGAGCACTTTGCGGTATTGGGTTTTACCTGCTGGTCTCAGGGTAGTGTTCTGAGGAGCCCCTGCAGATCATCAGCACAAAATAACTGATCAGCCAACGGCTGATCTTGGATGGCATGGGGGCTGGTGCAGCTGCCCGGGCTGTGACACCAAGAGCACCCACCAGCCAGAATGACCCCAAGCAGATGCTGTCACTTTGGAGTGCCACAAGCTCCGATCAGCCCAAGTGTGAGAAATTACTTAAATCTTGATGCCAAGTCATTTTTAGGGTGTTGTATTTTGGGAATCTCTGGTTTGAGCAGCCTCAACGTTGGACCTCTCACCTTATACCAGGCTTACATGAAATCATGTTTCCAAGGCATTCACTAGGGCACTTAGAAATTTTTCAAAAAGCTAAGCAGTCTGCGTTGAACCACAGCAAAGCAACAACCTCCTCATGATCATTGAGATGTTCCTCGCAGGGCTGTCAGGCACATACGGACAGGCTTGTTCTCCAAGGACTGCTCCTAGGGTGACAGCTGGGACCTCATTTCATACAGAGACCAAAGTGTGCTCCAGGCAGTCTCCAAAACTTATTTTAATGCTGGCTCTCAAACTCGACTACTGTTTTCCTTAGAGCGGAGTGAGGAGAGGGGTGGTGACTCCTGAGGGCTTGTACAGCGTGAGGGTGATGGAAGCACGGAGCTAGGAAGAGCAGGGAACGAGGGGGGTGACCTCACCCGGGGCCTCGGCAAGGTGGTCGGGAGCTCCTCGGCTTCAGTTCTTGCCATTCTGCTCATGGGCAAAGCATCTCTGAGAAAGGCCTCTCTCAGGCAACTGTTCTAGAAGGAGCATCTGCCTCTGGGTGTCTAATTTGGACAGGCTTGGAGGCTGATTTTCAGGAGCACCCACAATTAGGACTGAAGCTGAGGGCTTGAATCCTCTGCAAATCAGCTCAAAAGCACCTCCAAGTGAGAAACCCAAGGTCAGACCCCCAGCACATGCCGGTAGATGGTCTGGGACACTTCTGGCAGGAGAAGTCCAGAAATAGGTGTTTGCCAGAACAACTTCTGTTTCCTAAGCAGCGACATTCCTACTACAAAAGACAAGCGACTGTTTGTCATAGGATGGCTACAAACAAAAGGCAGAGGGATCATTAGCACTCATTTACTGCCAGCCCTGGGTGAGTATTTAAAGGAGCATGAGAAGCAATTTTACATATAGCCAGTGTTCCTCTCCATTTTGATTCATGCCTGAACTAAGTTTTGAGCTTAAAGCAGGATTCATGGCTACACAAGAAAGATACACCATTCTCCCAAAAATTACAGCATGAGAATTGATGGGTTGACAGCTTAGAATCAATGCAAATGTTTTTTTAAAAACTCACACTACAGAATCTCATTTCTCCAGAAATGTTCTTAGCAGATTCTTCATGCCGTACTGCCTTAATTTCCTTTTACACCAACCTATCTAATAGACAAAGGGAAGGCAATGGATGTGGGTTTTTTTGGATTTTAGCAAGGCTTTTGATAGTCCCACAGGAGTTGGACTCGAAGATCCTCGTGGGTTCCTTCCAACTCAGCATATTTTGTTTCTATGATTCAAATTTCTCATGCAATGAAGACCCCAGAGGTCATGGTTGTGGGCTACACCCTGTCATAATTAATGGTCACTTTTTGCCATTGCTTTGTAACTAATCTTCTTCTCCTTCAGCCAAGGCTGAAGAAACAGAGCTACATCCTTGTGGCTCAACACAGCTCGTCCCCTCTGGCCGCTCGGTTAGCTCCAGTTCCCCCACTGTAACTAATTAATGGACTCAGCCTGGTGCCATAATCTCAGAAGGGAACTTGGTCTCCGTTGTCAACAGCCCCGAAAGGAGTATCAGTGCTCACAACGCAGCCCACGGCACTGCCACTGGTGCTCCACTTCTTCGCAAGGACAGGGAGAGCTTAGGCAGGAGAAACCCGTAAAGCAGGGTCAGGAGCCGATCTTCTCACTCGCCACCACTTCTCAGCCAAACTCCCTCCTCACAGAGCAGCGGCCTGGCAGACTCTTCTCCTCTCCACGACACAGCTCAAGACGACATAAGCATTATTCAGATTAGGATTTAAGGGCACATGTACGTATGTCTGATGGTTTTGTCACTTGCTAAGCAGGTTGGGGTAAAGCCTAGGCTGTTGAACAGCTTTTACTCTGCCCTGCAGTGACATCTCAAGAGGCAAAAATTTGGGGCAAGATTTTTAATATCAGTTTTTACAGCCTTGTAACTCTTTAGTCCTGCTAGCACAGGTTTGTGTTGAGGTTTCTTTACATGTAGTGTTCTCTCTGAATTCCTGGCCTTATTGTCCTCCAGGGACTGATAGGTGAGTAAAAGGAGCAAAAAAAGCAGCTTCCTTCCAATGCATCTTATTTTTGAACTATTAATATTTTAACCTATTACTCTAGCTCCATTTCACATGTTTTTATGGTAAGAAAATACAAAGAGGATGCAGCATAAGCTCACAGAATTCTCCCCTCCTCTCAGCTTGCCTGTCAGTTAGCTACGGGTCTGCAACAACGCTACTGGAGATGAGAAAGTATGTTAAACCCAGAAGATTCAGCAACACAGGAAACTGCAGAAAATGAAAGTCACGCAAGACCCTGTGCTTTCTCATACAAATTCACACATCTCGCTACAGATGCCGTGGCTGTTTCCACCTTTTGCGGGTGGAGGGGGAAAGTTGTGGACAGAAAACGCTGCGGCAGCTAACTCCTGATGGGCACGACCCAACCTTAACCTCCTTAGAGGCTCCCTACTGAATACCTGGCACCACACTCACCATTCCTGCAGTGCTGAAGCTAACTTGAGCACTTCGTCCCACTCGATTACAAGCTTGGCAAACCCAAGGTCCTTTAAAACCACCAGGCAAATACCATCTAATTCCAGTAACTTGTTGGTATTCATAAAATAGCCCTACAACTTTCCTAGTGATTAATTCATGACAGTATTGACTCCTCTTCCAGCTTAAGAAAAGCTTCAGCTGGCAAACCCCTCCTCAGCACGGAGGAAGGCACAAATTTCAGTAGGGGCTTTCGCTGCGGCCTTATCCTCCTCACGAGCTCCTTCCCCTGGAGCTGAGGCACGGTCTCCTGCTCCACTGGGCCTGAAAGTTTCGCTGAGGTGAAGGGGGCAGTTTTAGCTCATGCGAAGCTTTGGAGAGGCGTGCAGGGCCCCGGGCGGGGGTGTCTGAGGGTGCCTGGGGCTCGGGGTACCAGTGACAGGGCAAGGGGCCCTCAGAGCCCGCGCGGCTGGGGCACCAGGCGCTGGGGAGGCAGAGCGGCAGCAGCCCCACGGGGCTCCCAACGCACCCACCGGCTCTACCGGGGCGTCCCCCACGCGGTGCCGCCACCGGGCTGCCTGCCACGCCGGGAGACCCGGCGGCAGAGGCCGGACGGGCTCCCCTCAGGGGCGCGGGGAGGGGCGGGGCCGGGGCGGGCGCGGCGCAGCCTCCCACCACCACCACCCCCACCCGCCCCACCGCCAGCCCGCCCTGAACAACGCGTGACGCACCGACGCACGCACAGGCGCGCGCCGGCTGACGCCGCGGCCCCGCGTTTGAAGTTGGCGCGCGATTCGCGCCCCCGTCCCTCCCGCCCCGCCCGCCGCTCCCAGCCTGCCCCGCGCGGCCGCTTACCCCGCGCGCCGTCCCTCCCTCTTCCCCCCCCTCCCCACCCCTCCCCGCTCCGGCCGGCGGCCGCGGCAGCCGCGCTGGCGCAGGCGCACTCCGCCCGCCCGCCGCCATTTTGTGTCCGAAGCGACTGTGGAGCGATTAAACCGCGAGCTGGTGCTGGGCGCTAGCGGCGGCCGCGGCGGGGCGTGCGGGGCGCGGCGGCTCCGCGGGGCCCGTGGGCGGCGCGGGGCGGCGGCGGGGCCCGGCGGCCGGAGCGAGCTCGGCGGGGTGCGGGCGCAGGTAAGCGGTGGCGGGGGGTTTGCAGTCGCTTTCTCCGGCCTCTAGGTGTCACGATGGGGCTCCGGTTCGGCTGGGGCCCCGCAGCGGCCGCCGCCGGGGAAGCAGGGGGCTTTGTCTCCCTCTATCGTCCCCAGCGCGGCCGGCGCCTGCCTGCCACCGCCGCCATTCCCCACAGCGCGGCGCTGGGTTGCGGGGCCGCCCGGGCCTCCCTTCCCGCCGTCCCCGCCCGGCCGGGCCGCCGCCGAGCCGCCGGCCCCGACTCCATTTTCTTTCCTTTGTCTCCTCCGCCGCGCCACCGGGGCTGATTACCGCCCCCTCCCCGCCACGCGAGCCGCCGGCACCCCCCCCCCCCCCCCCCGCCTTCCCTTCCCGTCCCTTCCTCCTCCCCTCCCCCGCCTTCCCCGCCCCGCTGAGCCGGGCCGGGCCCGCTCCCCACCCGCTCTGCCGCCGCTTCCCCCCCGCCCCCCCCCGCCACCCCGCCGTCTTCGCGCGAACCTCTGCGGGGCTCGGCCCGGCGCCCTCCGCCCGCTGCCCGTGGCCTCCCTGGGTGTCCGGCCGGCTCCTGACCGCAGGGCGGTGGCGGTGGTGGCGGCTGCGTGTCCCGCTCCTGCCGGCCGCCGCCTCGCTGCGCTGGCGTGTGCTGCGGAGTGAGAGGCGCTGCGAGGCGCAGAGCGGGACTCGAGCTCCCTCTGCAAGGCAGGCTGAGCAGCGCCATGCAGCACCGGGACGCGGGCACGGCTGGGGGGCGCCCGCTCTCGCCGCTCTGCCCGGCCGCCAACACCCCCCCCCCCCCCCCGCCACCACCCCCCCGCCGCTCCGCTCCCGGAGAGCGGGTGTCCCGCCGCCGCCCCCCCTCCCCCCCCCCCCCCCCCGCCACCTCCGCGCCGCACCCGGCCCCGGGGTCCCCGCGGGGCTTCAGGCCGCCGCGGCGTGGTCGAGAACTGGCGGCAGCGGGGGCGCACCGGGGTTGTCACCGACCCGGCGACAAGTTGTGGCGCTTGCTTCGACTTGGCCCGGGCTGCGGGCCTCCCGAGGCAGGCTGCGGGGCGGCCGCCCTCCGCAGCCGGGCCCTTGCGTAGGGATGGAGCCCGAAAGCCCATGGCAAACCACGGTTTTATTCCCTCTCTCGCATGGGTTTGTTCTGCGGGAGGGGGGGAAGCACAAAACCCGATTCTTTTTGTGATGCAGAAGAGGAAATCGCACATGCTCTGTGTCCAAACAGTTTGCTTTTTGTTCTCTACATCAACTTCAAATTTCTTCTGTAAATGTATTTCTACGGCATCAGATTTGGCCTTGCCTTAGCTTCGTGAAATGACTTGGATACAGGGGTTTTGTCATGTCGTATGCATCCTTTTCTGTTGGGTGTAATCCTCAGGACTTGCCTGCTGGTGAGAATGAGCTCGCTTTCCTGTTCGTGACTTCCTATTTTTTTTTTTACCCACTTTCCCCCCCTTAAATGAATGCATGGCTCTTCCTCACCTCCTGCCACTTACTGAATCCTGGTAATAAACGCCAGAGGTGTTATTAGAAGCATCTGAAATACTGCTTACCACTTCCAGTATATGTGTTTTTTATTTCAGTGGAGGAAGTGTGTAAATATTTTCTCAGGTTCTCCAGTTTATTCTGCTTGTGCAGAGCCTGTTGAATTTGCAGGGGTCTGTCGGGTGTAAGAAATAGCTCCGTATTGTATTCAAAGCTGTTGTTCTTACTTAAGCTGTACCTAACATTTTACTTCAGCGTGGAAGACATCATTAGGACTGAAGGAAGGAGCAATTTGAGCATAAGGGCAAAGCAATGCTTTCTCTTTTTTTAGGTTGGTAGATTTTTTTTTTTTACTTCAACTTTGCTTTTCTTCTGGATGTATAGGGCTAGCTCAATTTCAATGTCCTCTGTACTTAACAGTGTACATGGGGAAGGTTATTAGGATGCACAGAATGGCTTCATTAATACTCTTGAAACTTTGTGGGCTATTTTTGAGGAATAATGTCTGAGCAAAAGGTGCAAAATTGGAGTTCCTGTAGCCTCAAGTGGCCCTACAACTGAAATAATACAGCAAGTCTCATCCAATTCGGACAGAGCTTGGCGAGCTGTCGCTACAGCGTTAAGGTTGCTGGCAACTCGTGCCTGCAGCGTTATTGAGGGAAAGAGCTGTTTCGGGAACTGCTTTTCGTATTGGCAGGCTGTATCTTGAATATGAACTGTAGCTAATTTGTGGGTATCGTTACCAGCTTTTGTGCCTGCAGGTTGATACCTGCCTGATGCGGTACCATTGCTGCTGTCTTGAAAATGCTAGAAGCTGACCTGCGTTATTCTTGTGTTTATTCAGCACTTTCCTGAAAAATCTAATTATACGTGATTATTAACTTAGGAATTTCAGTATAGGACCTACTCCAGAACTTTCTTCTCTTCCCCTTAGTACTTGATGTCCAAGAACTACTGCTTTTCTAATGAAGATTTTTAGAAGTCAGGTGCTGAGCGCTGTTAGGCTTACCTGCTCTCTGAGAAGAAAGAGCCAGCCTATTCCCTGCCCTTATGCCTCATACTTTGGCAGATTCTTCATCACTTGTGACAGCAAGCGGTGTTGAGCTCTGATCTCTGGATAGCTCTTCTTGCTCTGTCTGAACAGTTTTCTGTATGTTAGCTATTTCACATATATATGTATAGAATATATTTACATAAAAACCTCTCTGATTCACCCATCCTGGCAGTCTTGCTTGTCTTACCTCTTCTTTACCAGAGAGGGAATGCATGAGGGAGTAGTAGAGCGTTAGGATCACAAATACTGCTTCTTCCTGTGCTTGTACGTGCTCTAGAAATACGTGTAGTAAGGAACAGCCACCGCTGCTACCTGCACGTGTGAAGGTGCACACTGACTGAACTGCCAGTCTTCAGCTTCCGCAGTGGAGCTGAAAGAAACCAAAGCTTTGACTCAGTGGTTGTTTTGTTTGTGTTAACTTACTGAACTGTACTGATTTCTTTGCTTAACTTGAAACCTCTGTCCATCCATTTGGCTCTAGTTCAGATGCCCAGTTCAGTCTTTGTTGTACTAAACCTTTACATTTCAATACAGTATCAAGCTCTACTGCTCTGCTATGCTACGAGGTCTTAGAGACGCACACAGATCCAGGAAACTTCCTTTTTTAGTTCAAAGGTTATATTTACTGCTCATAAAAATGGTCTAGAACATGGCTTTTGTTTTTTTGCTAAAACTTAGAAAGAATCTTTGTCCTGTCCTGACTGTGACTGAAGATGTGGCCTTTTTTGTACTGAAGGATATTTGAATTTCATTTAAAAGACCCTGTTCTGCTGCTCCTCCCACTTCTCTCCGATAATCCATCATTCTTCAGGCATTAAATAGGTGTCTAGAATGAGCATATCTCATTTAATAAGAAAACTAAATAGCAGCTGCTTATCTTGAGTGATCTCAGTATTTTCTGATTAACAAAAACAACCTTGAAAAGAAGAGTAGAATAAACATGAGCTGGGTAGGGAGTTTTATGTTTCAGGTTGTATAAACATCCAGGCAACTGCACACTGAACAGTTTTGGTGTCTAATATAAGTTAAAGCTAAAGTGAAGTTTCCCTCATTTAGTATTATGAAAACTTGGAAACAATCAAGTCTTAATGTCTTTCCAATATGGTTCTTAACAGGTGAAAATACAGAAGTAGTACAGAGAGAGGTCTCAAGAATGGTGCCATTAACGTGCGTTACTTAGGGGAGATCTGTGGTAGAATGGATTCCTGAAGAATTATTCTTTAACTGTTCCTACAGACGAAGTTGTGAGTCATAGATGTTTACAATTGCATTTCTTATGTAAAGGTTTGTTTTCAGAGACCCTTCAGTTCCAGCCCTCCCACTTTTTACTGTCAGCTACCTGAGGATTTCAGTGTGCTGTATGGAGTTGATATCAAAAGGTGAGGCCGGGTATGTTTAAAAGCATTTAAAAGCACAAGAAGTGCAGCGATCAGTTAGGATGTGCTGACCAGCTGACACAGGGGAGGGCTACTGCACTGGCAGCAATGAAGCAAGCTATGCTACAGGGTATTTTCTTTACACCCCATAGTTCAGGTAGTATGCCCAAATACATACTGTTTTGTCAGTCAGCTATCAGTGTCTTATTTCTCTGCCACAGAAACAAACCCATGACGTTTCTAAAACTTCATGGGTTTCACTAAAGAGCTTCACTCAAATGTAAAGGCCGAGTAAGGAGACTGAACTAAGTTCAGCTTATACTGAAAATCTTATTTTACCTCTCTTCTTTTTTCCCCAGAATCTAAACATTTCTGTTGACATCACTGAACTTGTCAAATTCTAACAAAACAGAAGCCAAATCACAGATTGTTTGGAGCGTGAAATACACCTTTGTCTTTATTAATATGCATCATGATTAGAAGCTTGTATCTCTCTCAAACATCAGCAGGTAAAGTAGCTATCTGTAAAGTAGAGGAGAAAGTAGCTTGGTCCAACTAGGTAAAGAATATTACTTGCCTTAATTGGGATCCTTATTCCCTTTTTCAGGTATTTAGAATTAGGTTGCTGTTCTGAAAGCTGCTGAAATTCCTCTGTTGTGTGTTTTGTGTTTGGTTTTGTTTTTTTTTAAAAAAAAAAAAACCAAAACCACAAGACAAAACATAAATAACCACCCCCAAAGTACATTGGGAGGTGAGAGAGATGTTTGCCTTGGCCAGTGTATTTTTTTTCCACTTTTAACACTGGAATGTCCCTAGCTGTAGTAATGGAAGGAATACTGTATACTTGATGCACTTTGGAACACTAGGGAGATTCCAGGAGATGGGAGAAGTGCTGATGTATCGGTATTAAAAGGAGATGGAGAGGTGGGTGAACATGGCAGTTATTAATGTAGTGCCGTGCAGAGACACCTGAGCTACCTTGGGTATTTGACTAGCACTGCATGATGTTAATACATATATAGTTTACATTATTACCAGCTCTCCCATTTATTCTTAGTACAGAATTTAGTTAACAAAGAGAGAAAAGTATGTAATTAATCCTAGTAAATAAGACTTTAAGGAAACTAGAGCTTGTTAAATTTATTATTTGACTTTGTTAAAGGAATCTTTCTTGATGTTGAGAACCTACAGAATATAAAAATGAATGCCATTCAGTTCAGGATAGTTCAGGAATAGTCCGGGGGTGTACAAGACTGAATAGTTTCCATGGATGTGCAGCAAAAACTGGTAATTGCTTGTCACAATTTGTTTTCATTACTGATTTTGTTGGTGCAAAATGTCTGTTGATTTAGAATTTTGGCATGATAAAATTGCGGTTCATGGAAAGGCAAATAGCACTAAGGCAGCCATCGTGATTGTCAGATGAAGTAGATCCATTTAGATGTGTGCGCTAAGGCTGCCGTATGTAAAGCTATACACCTGGGAACAAGGCAGTTCAGCTGAATTTAAATCAAAGCACGTGGTATCCTAGAAAGCAGTGGCTGAACGGCATTTGGAGTCATAGTAGATAAACAGCTTAAACATGAGTTTCCAAGGTGATGCTGTGACAAAGAAGCTAATGTAGTTCTCAAATGTGTTAATGGAATGAGTAGAGGTATGCTATTGCCTGTGTGGGGTGGGTTGAAGTCATTACCAAAATACTGTGTGTGGTTCTGGCATCAGCACTTAAAAAACAAGCAAACAAAAAAAATTACTGTCTGCAAGTGGGGTTAATCTCTAATTTGATGGAGAGCTAAGAAGTAATGCCATGCAGTGAAGTGCTAAGCGTTTACTGTGCAGCTTCTCAGCAAAACTGAGAGGTGACTTGATTAGAGTCCTCAGATATCTCCCTGGCAAGATAATACTGGATATTAGTGAGCTTTTTTAATCTTGGTGACAAACACAACAAGAATTTGTAGCCAGATAAATTCAAATTAAAAGACTAAGTTTTTCACAGTGAAGGCGATTAACCATTGGATTATGATATGAAGAGCAGTCGTGTATTTCTTGATTACTTAACATCTTTGAATCAAGATTGTGGAAAAAAATCTGAAAATTGCTTCAGCCAGCTGCAAGGTACTGAACTTCTTTTGTTTCATATACATTTAGAGAACTGTAACTCATAAGAAGTCGGAGTTGCTCATCAAATGAGAGGTAACCATGCTAAAGAAAAAAGATGGGGAGCAGCTCCTCTTCTCTTTTACCAGCTTCTCTCTTTTTTGAACAGACATAGGTTTAGGACTTTTCCTTAGAAATCTAGAACATGATCAAGCCAGTAAAATCTTTTGAACAGGAGAAAGTAAGCACGTATTGATATATATTGGAGATGTGTCAAAATAGTGTCCCGTATGTTTAGTCCAAACTTGTCACTGTAAAAATCTGTGGCTATAGCATTAGTGAGCTGTTGGGAGGATAAAAATTACTACTTTGCTGCCAGGGCACGCTGCTGGCTCGCGTTCAGCTTGCTGTCTGCCGAGGAGCTGCTGTCCAGTCGGTCCCAAGCCTGTATCACTAAAGGGTTTCTTCCTTCCCAGTTCACAGCATGGGAAATGCTCAGTGAGGGTGAAGCAAGGTGATTTTTATTGAATCCACTTCAGAAAACATAGCTTAATAAAATTATTATTTATTTGATATGTTAGATAAAGTTGTTTATTGAATCATATTTTATATATTGCATTTATATGTATTGTGTGAAATTATTTTATAATGCAGTGATCCTCGTTTTAAAGTGGATGCTGAGTGAAATACTGAATTAATCAGGAATGAAACTAGGGAGAGTAAAGCTGTGGAAGAAGGAGTAAACAACACTTAGTAATTTTGAGCTATGATAATGCATCATGTGTGGAGTCTTGACACAACTGTGACGCTTTCTGAGCTCTCCAGAATGTTACAGTGAGTAGCCTGATGGTGGAGTAAGCATCTCTAGGTGGAGATTGCTGAAAGCTAAAAGTACTTTTTATGTCTTACATATGTTAAAGGTGGGAAGGGGGAAGTGTAAGCCTGAGAACTGTCTCACTGCAGAGGTAACTTGCATATATAATCCATGTGCTCCTCTGGATGGTAATTTCAACGGAAGCAGCTGATGCTTGAGTTTGGCAATTCTGTTTTCTCCTGGGTGTTTGTAAGAAGGCAAATAGGGCAGCTCTGCTGCTACCACCTGTGTTCTTTGCAGAAATTCAGTCTGCATCCAGTCTGATTGCTATTCTGTAGTGTGGTTCCTAGCACTCAGGCAAGGCCAACTTTTTAGGTAGATGCGGTGAGTTTTGTGGTGAGCCTGTACCTTGTAGGAGGAAGAAATGGGTAAAATACACCACAATTGATGGAAAACCTGTTCTGGTAAGAGACTGTGGAGACGCTGCAGGTTCGGAAAGGGATCAGCAGGTCCAAAGGCCTAATCCCGTGGCTGGGTGTTGGGATGGGGGTGGTAAACTACAGACATGACTGAATGCTGTCCCTACACAGCGTTTCCTGCTTGAGCTTTTGGAGGCAGACTGCTGGAATAAATGGACACTGATCTGTCCGTGCAGAAGGGCATGTTTATGTCAGTGTTGGAGAAGGGGGAAAAAAAGAAAAAAATCCTAACCCATTGATAAAAGCTATACAAGTGAATGTACAGCTCTTGCTATGTTGGGAATACCACCAACGCATTTAGGGAAGTAAAAGACATGGCTTCCCTGGAAAATTAAGTTGGCTTGCATTGGGACTGTTGTGACTCCATCTCCTTCCACTTGTGTGGTGGAAATTGCATTGCCAGGTGATGAGTTGGTCAGCTGAATTTGCTTCCGGTGTGTGTCCATCTGTTCCTGTCCCCCAAAATAAAGGTGGGGGGCAACTGGATGTAAGTGGATGTGGGAAAACTGCAGCTTTGAGTTTGATTTAAGCCTTTGTGGAACCATGCCTCAAAATATTTTGGGGTAAGTAGAGGCTTTCTGAAAAGGTAGTTGAGACCACAAGTACTAATGGCAGCATTTGGATATTTGTAAACAGTTTTTTTACTGTTTTGAAATAGACCCGTAAACTTTGCTGTATGTTTAAAATCACTGTCAAGGGAATTGAATTATACCATTGTTTAATGATGAAAGAGACATCGTTGCTCTGGACTGGCTCCTGGAAGAGCTTTTCACTGCTGTGGAACCAGTAGTGATTTTTGGCCAAGTACTTCACCTTCTTGTATAGTTTCTCTGTCTCCTTGTGTTCAATTTGCAAAGCTGTTTCCTTGAAGCCACCTTTAACATCCAGACATTTAAAATGAAAGCAGGAAATGCTACTGAATTAAAAATGTCCCCCTGTTTTGGGTTGTACGTACTTGACGTAAGTGTGACAATACTACATTTTAAAACAGTAGCTTTCTTCTATGTGCTAAACTGTTTGCAGCGGAGGTGCAATATAAACTTTAGTCTTGCTTTCCCAGTATGGACTGGGAGAGAACCCTGTAGAGGCACTTCAGGACTTTTCAGATTACAGGTTGGAAAAGTCAAAGTTTTGAAGGCTAGTAGTTTCAGTCAAAGCTTATCAGATTATTAAAACCTTTTTTCTTTTCTTTTCTTTTTGGAGGATGGAAGAAGTTAGTGTTATCCAGTATTCCTGCTGAGTCTATAACTTACTGCCATTTCTGATCTTTGAAGAGAGATTTATCGCTTCCTGTGGCAATACTGAATACTCAAAAGGTACTCATTGATTACTTGATCCTTGCCTACCTTCCATATTAACGCACTCCTCTCCTTCCTGCTCAGGAATGACCACTGTTGAATCCTACCTACTTTGAGCTACTAGAGCATTGTATGAGCCCGGAGTAGTTTATACTTGGCTCCTGTAGTGTGTGTGGAAATAATTTTGTCCTGTTGAAGCAGCTGCATCCTCTCCCTGTTCTACCCAGCGTTTTGACCTACATGAAGAATTTGGCAGCTTCCAGGACAGTATGATGGAGCAGACTATCAAATATTCAGATGTCTGACTTGCCTGACATGACATCTGTAATGTTTTTGGAGACATCTGCTTTGAGTGGCTTGTGCAAACAAATCCTTAGGGATGTTTTCTCCGGCTCCACCAGATTCAAAGAAGGGAGATAGCATTGAATGTTTGTCCTGCTCTGTTATCAGTCTGGCTCTCCCTGGTTAGAAGTACTTGATCCAGTGCAGTTGTTGGTCTGTATGATATTTTAACATCTGTTCTTGTCCCAGAGCTGCCTTTTCAAACAGGCTGTACCGTGCTGGCAGCCAGGGAGCCTTCTCAGCCACCTTCTGGCACTCAAGATATATAACCTCTTGTTAAGATTCTGGAGAAAAGAGCACACAGTAGTCCTTGTTTCTTCAAAGACAGATTTTTCTCTTCTATTAGTTTGGATTTACTCATTGTGGTCCTGGGTTTTCTCCTGCAAATTAAAAAAAAAGTCCTCTGTCAGTACTGCTTCCACCTTTTCTATCTGAGGTTCATATAGGAGCCTCGTCTCATGTTGGTCTTTGTACAGCCCTTCTTTGACTTCATATCACATATGGTTTTGTGCCTCCTAAAAATAATACACTACACCTGTGTTCTTCTAATGCTGCTCTCTTAAATTAAATATTGGGCGGCTTTATATGTTCACCACTCTGAAAGTGCAGGTCACTAGTAGATTGCTGAGAATGACTGTACTTCTGCACGCTAGCTAAAGCATGGGTCAGTGTTTGAGGTCTTAATGAAAGTGTTCCAGGTCCTCTAGAACTTGTGTGGAAGCGAATGCTGAGACCAGTAAATCTCTCTGTCCTAAAAGCATCACAGTTATAACTGCATAGATGAAAAAAACCTCACTGTTTTTGTGTTTTGAAGTTTAAGTATATCCTTAATTTTATACAGTGCCAGAGAATGGTAAAATAATTTGGCTTGGAAGGGACTTCTTGTGGTACCCTGATTCAACCCCTGGCTCAGTGCAGGGCCAGCTTTAAAGTTCGATGAGGTTGTTTAGGGTTGTATTTAGCAAATATTTTCAATAGCTGAAAGATTGGAGTTTCCACAACATCTCTGAGCAACCTGCTCCAATGTTTGACCGCTTGCATTGTTGCAGCTTGCCTGTTGCAGCTTGTCCTTTCACTGTGTACCTCCGAGAGTGTGGTTTCATCTTCTCTTTGCTCTCCTGTTGGGTAGTTAAAGGTAGCAGCAAGATCTCCCCTTAGCCTTCTCATAGCTAACTGTCAGTCTGCTCTTGTAGGTCTTGTCCTCTAGCCACTTCATCATTTTGGCAGCCCTCTAATGGGCTCTTTCCAGTGTATGTCAGTGTACTCGGCTCAAAAATGGACATGTGGAGCACTTAAATGTCTAGCTTTTCCCGTTGTCCTTCAAGTTTATCAAACTTTGCCCATATGTCAAAGATCTGATTGGAATGTAAATTCATGTAAGGTGTTTTATGCCAGAAGATACCCTGGTTACTGTAACAGGAGTAGGCTATCTTTCCAGTAAAGGAGGGTAGGATGGCTTTTCTTCCCCCTGGGACATCACCATGGAATGGATCAGAACAAGTATGCCTTGCATTTTTTGAAGTATGTATCTTTGCAGTGCTGGGATACATTGCTTCTTGGGTTGTACATTAGTAGGCTGATGTACCTTGAGCAGTGTCTGAGCTGCTTACTATAAAACATCTCTTTAAAAAACTCCAGTAAGCTATTTCCTTAGCAGAGTCAATACCTTGAGAAGAGCGATGGTTTTGCTTTGCGTTAACCCACCATCACTTGTAATCTGCAGATATCCCTATAAACTACTCTGAATGTGTGTTGTCTATGGTGTGGAAAAGAACTACAATTATTATTGTTTTGTTTTTCTTTTCCCTTGCTAGAGGTTGCGTACAATCTTTACTCGAAACAGATCTCTCCAGTGTTACGTCATTTGCCAAGCAGAAGGTTAGGTTTTGAAAATGGGAAGAAAACTATTTCTTGATTCAAAATTTCAGGAAAATCAAAGTTAGGATAAAGGAATAGTAGATAAAAGGATTCTTCCATGCAATTAAATGTGCTCTATTGAAGAGTCCTGGTGTGTTTCATCCAGTGATGAAACTTTCTGAGATAATGCAGTTCCATGTGGGAGGTGTTCACTTTGCATCAGGTGTCTCCTTCGCTCTTAAGGCTTTTCTGTGTAAATTTACAGGTTTTTAAGTTTTAGGAAATAGCAGTCTTCTCCAGGGTCACAAGTCAGGAATAAAAACTCACTACTGACAGTAACTATTTTATATGCCTACCGCTGTGCACAAGCTCTCACCAGCGCAGAACCTGGCAAGGATGCAGCTTGTGTCAGCAGTCTTAATGTGCCCTTAGCAGTGGAGCACACCCCACGTATCCTCTGAGCATCCCCTTTTCTGGTCAGTGAATGTATATAGCATATGTGATTTTTACAGAGTAAGTGTTAAATAAAAAGAGATCAGTTCCAAATGCTTTTTTAAAAGCTTACTATCACTGCGCATCCATAGCTCCAACAAACTTATCAGTAGTGCTCTTTGAAACTGATAAACAATTAAAAATAGACTTGCCAAGGGAAAAATGCAGCCAGAACCCAGACTTGAGTGCCTTGTCCTAAATAAATGACAGAAGAACTGGGGAAGAAAGTACTTAAATTCAAAGGGCATAGAACTAGTGTGAAATTCAACACTGCTTGGCCCGTGTCAGAGTGCAGCAAGAGTATGTGCCTTGCTTTAGAATTACTCCTGTGGAGTTGCTTACTGTTCCCAGGGTTTTTAGCATGTATGGACGATGAGGACTGAAAAGTGTTACAGATGAGAAATAATGTGCTGTCCTGTAAATATTTTAGTTTGGTAAATGTGACTATTTTAAGCCCTTAATTGATCAGGGTTACGAAGCTAGCTTCGCAACTCTTCAACAAGCTGAGGCTGTTCTTCCTCGCAGTAACAAGGTTAGAAGTCTGTTAGAGCTGATGTTGTTACTTTATTGATAGTGTTAACTTGCTGCATTGACAGTATGTAATGGGTTACACTTGCTCTGATTTACACCCCTTTTACAAGAAAAAAAACCTGCTTTTGTGTTGTGACTTGGTATTCCACAGCACAGGAGCAAAAGGCCGCCTGAAGTAGGCATAACCAGCTCTAAAATGTCATATTGCATTCTGAATTCGACATGAGGCATACAGAGTTCTGGGTTGTAAGAACCGTAAATGCTAAAGAGTTTGAGAAGAGGTAGAGAGAGGAGTTTGTAAAATGAGTTCATTCTTCCTGGTAAAAAGTATTAAAGCCAATTAAAATACTTTTTTGTTTTTGTTTAAGGCTTTTTTGATAAGCGAAGGGGTCCTCAAGCAGTTATCAATGCTATTCTTAGAGGTGTGGGACTACACGTTTTCTGTTAAAGAAGCATTAAACATTCAAAATGCTTTCCCCCCTTCTCTTCCCTTTCTCTTTTATGTAGTTTCACTAGTACGACTCATCTGTTCTGTTCCAGAGTGTGTTCTGACATCAAGAGCTGCATGAAGAATAGCCAGCATGAAGAGAACAAATCAGTCCAGGCAGAAGTGCAGAAGCGTCAAGAACATAAATGTAAATTAAGGGGTTTTAAAGTGTGGTATGCATTCCATGCTGAGGCAGTAGTTTCCTGAACTCTTAAAGCTTACACTATGCTAGAAGAAACCCTCTTGCCGTGCTTCTCTTTTGGCTGGCCTGAGTGTTTGGGCATACCAGAGACCTGGTCTGGATGGAAATAAGTATCTTTTTGGCTGGGTGAGTTCTGGCCTGGATTAGTTTCCTGACCAGTTAGCTGCAGTCTTAGAAATGCCTGCGCTAACATGAGGAATAGTTGGGGTGATGTGGGTGGGAACGAGTGGGCAATTTAAAGGCAGGGATGGCTTCTCTGACAGAGTTAGTGTGTTTGAAAATGAGGCCTTACTGCTGATGGAAAAGGTTTTTTTCCTCCAAGGTCAAGTGCCTTTGTGGGAGTTCTCTTTTTTCCTTCATCTGCATTGAAGGTTGATTGTAAAAGCACTTCTAGGGCTTGGTGTATAAGAATATTTGAAACATGAGTCCAGATGAATTAGGTGTGTGTATAAAATGGATTAAACTGCTTAAAACTTTAGCATGAGGACCACTGTCTAGGGTTCACCTGGGTTTAATTCTGTTTACATCTGTTCCAACATTTATTAATTCATCTGAACTTTTCTGCGATCTGTGATTCAAAAGCAAGGATGACTTAACATAGGCTCCAGGAGTTTGTTTTGTCCACCACCCTTCTGCCGTAAGTGTTTTCAAAACTCTCCTGGAATTTCCTGTCCCTGCTGCAACAACAGTGAACTACACCTCTACATTTGACAGCCTGACGTTAAGCTAACTAGCACTGACTTTAGTTTTCCTTATATATGGCAAGGTGTAATTTCTGAGGTGACTAATATTTACTGCATGGGCAGCTGTTGTTCATGGGGTAGGACCCATGTTACCATCCCAGGGATGAGCACTTCTGCTCCTCCGATTTGGAGCCTGAAATTCCCTTGTCCAGGCAGAGTATCGCTAATTAATGAGTACTTGGGCAAAGATAAAAGGAATAGCTGTTCCCCAAAGGTCTGTTCTTGGATACTTGTTCATCTAGATGAAGCCTTAGAGGAAAACAAAATCCAAATGCTTGAACCTTATTATGAAGTCTTGGGAACGCCATGAAACTTGTTGCACTGGTCTCTTTTCAGGTGCGGTGGTGTCTGGTGTGGCCGTTTTGATATCATGCAACGCTGCATCAGATGGCCAAAGAATCCTGCTCTGGTCAGACTGATTTTGAAGAAACACCTTTTTTGTTAGCGGTTTGCTAATAGCCCGAATGAAAGCATAAATCAATGTGTGAGGGGAATAATGACCACAAATACTTGCTGATAAAATTATTAACCTTTTCCAATATCTACCTATAATATTAGACTTCTTGTGGAAATGGGTTTTACAGGCCTTTTTAACCTGAAATATTTTTCTAGTGGTCTTCTGTGAGCTCCTTCATCATTTTTGTATTATGAAGAACTGTAAAAGGGAGGGACTGATTAGTTTTATGATCCAGCATCAGCTGAAAATGAATTCTTCTGTGACTGCTACTTTTAAAGTGTAAATCTTCCTGTGTTTACACCTGATAAAATTGCACATTTGTCCTTCTGAAATGAACTGTCATGTTAGCAAAACAGAATACCTTTCTTATTGTATTATATATAAAAAAGAGAAATCCAAAAAAATGGTTTAATTCACATTTCCTCACTTTCACTAGAGAATTCTGTGTATGACGGAAGAACTAGTTTCATCTAGTGAGACTGCATTAGCAGTTATTGGAAGAAATAGGGAAAATTTAAATCTAAAATTTAAAAGAATGTTAGATACGAATGGAAGGAGAAATTAAGGAAGAATGGATCAAGGTTTAAGAACAAGAATATTTACTAAAATTGTCCCTACTGCCTTCTCAATAGAATTCTAATTCTCCAAATCTAAAGGAAAAACAAGGGGAAAAATCGTACTTCCAGAAATAAAGCTGAAATGCTTCCACCAGACTTTCTTCATTAAGGCTTACCATGTCAAGCCAAAAGTTAGTTGTAGCCCAGATGACTTGAATATGTGTGGGATTTATTGCCAATAACTGCAGTGATTTTTTTTTAATTATTATTATTTTTCTTCACAATGCAAGTTTCAAGCAGTTGACCTTATGTATTATGCTTTCCTCTCTATTGTAGGCTACAGCTTATTACGGCGGAGTTAGCAATATTAGTTCTGCAAGAGCCACGATTCTGGGGCCTTTTGCCGCTGTCAGGTGCAAGGATTAAGAGGGAGCTTGTTCTGCAAACAGCTGAGGAAAGATAAGGAATTGAGTTTCCTTCTGTCTTGCTGGGGGACCCTGTATATATATATATATATACACTCTTGTTTTCATGCCTTGCTCATGTCTTCCCCCAAGTTCTTGATCCAAAATAACAGGTTAACTTTATCCTGAGTAATTGCAGAAAATCACAGGTGTGTGCTACTTGCTGACTGAAAAATAGGGGTCAGTGCTGACTGAAGGTTCTCATCACTTTGAATTATTTCATGAGACATGATGAATGTTTGTAAGAGCTCTGCTAAGAACCCTGGGCAGGAGCAGCAACTAGGAAGATTACTTGTGTGTAGGTTACAGAAGGAGAGAGGGAAAAAAAAAAGCGTGGGGGGAAGGCTGGAGGTAGTTGTAGAAATGTCACGGGATGCATTTTGATTCTCATTCTACACCAAGCTCGCTGTGGATAATGAATGTCCTGCAGCCAGGGAGATGGCTTGGCTGTGCTTTTGGGAGTTCCTAAGGGTAAAAGGTAGATTAATTCTGATAACATCTGGCCCAAAGTGTGCTACCTTCACGTAAGTGTAAGTAAAAGGTTACTTTGGTTCACAATTAACAACTAATTGAATAAAATAGCATGTGTTTGATCACAGTTAAATGCTGTTGGCTTTAAACAGGAAGGCGCCCACAAGCTGGCTGTGACCCAGAGGGTTGCAGAATGCTTGAGAGAAAGCAATTTCAGTGGACCGTGTACTCGGTGGATGGCACAAAGTGGAGGGACACAGCGCAGTGTGGCCACCTAGCTTCTGGGATACAAGGTTCTCGGTGCCGTGGTTTGCTTAGCAGTGCTGTGTTTTCCTGTCTTACAGGGATTATGAAACCATTTCGCAAGTTAAGAATCTGGTCTCCTGTCTGGTTAATGGGGAGAAAGGTGGGTTCCTCTAGATGGTAATTTAGTGTAGGGATCCACTTAAAAGCTTTGAATCACTCTCTGGAAGAATGTAGTCTTCTCCCTGCCCTATTTAGGGAGGCCAGCCTTCCAGCACAGACACCTCGATTGGTAACCGCCGGCAGGACTCCAGACACTATCAAAGCTGTCTGTCTGCATCTGATCCCTTTGCAGGGTCAGTATTTAAGGAACCCATCCTTCTACAACTATATGTTCGCAATTGCAGCTGTCATTCCTGTAGCTTTTTTTGCATATTTCTTGGGGCTTCTTCACATTGACAGGCCCCTTTTGTACATAGAAAAAGCACAAGCATTTATTAACCCGTGATGAAGTTCTGTTGCTCTTCTAGGTTTCTTGGTTTTCCTTTTCCTTACTCTTTCCAAGATGCTAGAATATTTCTCAAAGTAATTGCTTAACAGTGAATTAATGAGACTGCTTTTTTTTAATTTAAAGCTGCAGTAGATGTATATGGAGTAGTACACTTGATTTTGTTTTTCAGTGCTGGTGTTGTAAGTGGCAAGGAAGAAATGAGAAAACAGCTGGAGATGGGTGTAGCAGTCATAACCAGTGGATATGGAATTTAATGCAGTAGGCAAACAAAAGCTTTACATTTCCTTTTATTACTAAATAAAAGAAAGTTATCCCACATCTTTCTAGATTATGCTGTTGGTAGTAAATCTTTCAGGTGTTGCATGGGATAGCACTGTGAAAATATCCTCTTCCAAGTTATTTACAGGATGTTACCAGTTCCTTAAAGTTCTGTGAGCTTTGTCAAGTAGTTTCACATTCCTAGGCTTAGCTTTAAAAGAAAAGAGGATAAAGTTGGTTCCCTCTTTCACCTGTTCCTAAAGAATTCAGCACAAGATTCTTAAGCTTGTGTACAACTTTTATTTATAATTGCATGCTTAAGTAACTCCACCCCTATTAGTCTTCTATATTTCTGTGGGTAGTTACCAACAGAAATGGACAAGAGTCTACTATGAAATTTCAGTCTCTGTGTATATAGAGAGTAAGCTGAGTTCTGGGTAACCTGTGGGTCTTTGGCTTTATTCACAGCTAGCCTCCTTTGATCCAGCTGAGCCTCTGGAGCGTAGTACCATGGCTGAGCAACTCCTAGAACCACCTTAAGTTCAAAAGCTTCACAGCCATGTTTGTGAAGTGCTGAGACCAAGCTAGCAAACTTTTCTTGGGGTGTGTGGGCCTACGCAGAGCTCTTCAAGCATCTTCCTACCACTTTCCCAGTTGTGTCAGGATTTTTTGATTCAGTGCCACACAGTGTGTGCTTTTAAACAGAGAGGTGAGCTTTGAGAAGAGATTGCATGTACACCTAGTTCATATCGCGGATTTGTTGCCCGTCTAGGGGTGCTACTGGCATGCCCAGGAGATTGGGAGCAATTGTCGTCAATAGTGAATAAGAGCAGAGCTAGGAAAGGCTGTTCTTAATGCTTTGTGTTTCATATGTCTATTTGCTTGAGAAAAAGTTACATTCATGCCATGTTCATCTCTTATCAGGGAAGCGCTGCTGGAGGAGAAGCAAAGGCTGCCTACCTGGTAAACTGCCTTATCTTTGACTATGCTTAGTTGGGAGGCTTTTCAGAAGAAAGATATGGCTGTTTCATGATGGGGAAGGAGAATGGCCAAGAACTCCTGCAGTTAATTTGCATCTGCTACTGTCCTTACTTATACTTATTATACTTAAATAGACAGATATTGACTGCAAGCAGGGAAAAGAAAAAATGCCCGTTTGTCCATAAACCCTGTTGGATGTATTTTTTTTTAAATCTTTCTCTTGCTTTAAGTGGCAGAAATACTGCTTAACTGTAGACTCTTAGGTGAAGTTTTTGCTTATTCCTCTCTTCAGCTTTCAAAGGTTCACAGGGTATGCAGGAGAAACATGTCTCCCATGGTTTTAACATAATGCTTTATTTCCACTCCTGTATCAATTTTAATAAGTGGCTAATCCATAAGTGTCAAAGCCATGATAATTTTGGAGTGGGGTGTGTATGTGGATTGACTTGAGTTCAAAGTCTGAATGTGTTGCAGGGTGTTTTTTCGCTTGCGCTAATGTAGCTGCTGATATTTTCATGATTTTATGAATGCCAAAAATGTATTGACAGCTAGCATTTGCCTTCATTGTTTCTATTGATTTTTTTCTTATTTTTTTTCCTCAAGGGAACTGTATGTTACAGCACTAAATCTACTTTTCAGTTGCTTTGAATGTCCCACAGCTTTTAATGAGACTGTGCCTTGTTTGGCAAAAACCCAAATATTTCACTGTTGTTTGGTCCATGAAGCTTGATGCAGTTCAGGGTTTGTTTTTTCTGACGTTGGCTGAGAGGCAGGCAAATGCCTCTTTCTGACAGTAGCTTTATCATAAATAACCCAGCTAGAAAAACATGCAATGGCACTAGCCATCCTAACATATAAACATCTATCTCTGCATTTGTATTGTCTGCGTTGACATCTACAGCAAGTTGTCTTTAACGTTTCTACAATTAAGATTAATGCTGTTGTAGGACTGCATTAATTGAATGCTACATCTCGGTCTTTCTGTGTTGATGGGGTGAGTTTTATCAGCCTTGCTGTACTGGAAGTTTTCTTAAATCATGTTCCTGAATGTGAAGAGTTTATACCTTCAAGCTGAATGCTTTGCTGGTTAAGTGTAAGGCTTTTGGAAGGGACCCAGAATGGCAAAATGTTGTGTTGTAATTGGGCTGAAACTCTCCTGTGCTGCAGTTAGTAGGGCTGTTGGCATAAATTACTTTCTCTCAAGCAACCTTTTGATGCCTTTCATTGGAATAAGGTGTCAGTTGTATCGAATGCATATCCCATCTTATTTCTGCTTGTTTCAGCTTTTTAGATGAGCTGCCTGTCAGTTATTTGAGAAAGCTTAGGTCTGTTGTTTGGACGTCACAACTTTTTACCTGGCTAATTGGATCGTGACAGTGCGTTGAGCTCTTTAGTGACGCAGTGACTCTCATTTGAGTTGGTAGAGCCTGTTGAGCGAGCACGTGTGTACAGACTAGCTTGAGCTATTATATGGGAATTGTGGTGTTGATTTCAGATGTTCTTTGGCCTTTTCTTGGTCACTCTCCTTATTCTGAAAGCTCTTTCAGGTTTTTTTTTTAGTGTTGATTTACCAAATCATCTTCTGTTAACCTGCTGCTTTGTTTTCCTTTTTAGATTCAGTCATTATGGAACTAAGCTATTGGTATAACGTACAGTAACAGGTAGGAAGAGAGCTGAAGATAAAAGCCAGAAATAAAAGGTTGGGAGAGTGGTAAAACAAAATATGTTCAGCAGTTTTTATTCCTAGTGTTCCACTATAATGGTCTTAGTTGTAGCAAATGACACATGTTCTCTGAAATACCAGAGACTTTATCTCAGAACTTGGCTGGGTAATTTCTAGGAGTAAGTAAAAAGTTGAGGAAGATCCACTTCAGTTAAAACTAATGGAAATGGAAAATCCTCAGCAAACTGCAGCATCACATCCAGTGAGTTGATGGTATCTTCTGGTAACTCCTCCAATAAATAAAAAACTTTCCTCTAAAATCCTCTTTGTGAAAAAGGAGGATTAAGTTAAGAAAAAAAATGGAGAAAGGAAAAAAGCTAGCAAATACTTTAAGACAGAGTGATTGAGAAGCGACATGGACAGGTAGTGCAAAGCTTACCACAGCAGAGTTGGAGAGTGTTTCAGAGAACTTATTTAATAGGAAAGAGCCCATACATTTTGCCTGGCCCTCTTTCCTCTCGAGTTTAGAGGCCATCCTGTGTCCCCCCGGTTGTAGAAGTATTTTAATTTGAAAATCCACACTTTCTTGGGAAGAAATCTTGGCAGCTTGGCAAGATTTTTGAGCTGGCCAAGACATCAATCGAGACTCCTTCTGTATATTTCTGTATTTTTATGGTACATTGTGAATATAACCTGGAGCAGTTTGTAGTTTTCTTTAAAATACTGTAACATTTCCCTTGCTGGCGAGAGCCTGGTTTAAAGCCAGTCATTTAATTTTCAGGTTCGTTTACTGAGAGGAACGGACTGTAGTGCATAGCATGGAATAGGCAGGAGTAAATGTTCATCCATGTGCTGAATTTTGGAGTGCAGGAGGTCCGAGTCAGAATGATCTAGAGGGCGGTGAAAGAGGAGGTGGTGGCAGGAGACCGTCCCAGCTGCGCCGCTGCACTGCGTGTTGCTCGCCGCTGGAGGACAGCCGCGCTTCGCCAGGCCTGCTGCTTTGGGGTCTGGCTTTCACAGGAGGATGTTGCGAGTAGCGACAAGTAACTCTAGGGTATGAGATAAGCGCCTCTAAGATAAGAGAGGGAGCTGGAAGAAATAGGGGTGTCTCAGTTTCTTTACTGAATGGTTGTAAGAGTCCTTCCACTTATTTCACACACGTGTACACCCCTCCTTGTGAGCATCCTTTGAACTAAGTCGTGCCTGCTGGTGTTTATTTGGTCTCAGTGTAAGCCTGCATTTCTAGGCTGGCAAACTTTCCTGACAACATGAGCTGTATGCCAGAGTCTTCACGTATGTGAGTGACCTGTTCCTTGGAGGACACAGGATTTTCTGGTGTACAAGTCTGAGATGATACCTTCCTACTGCTCCACTGGAGGACCTGCTTCTGCAGGACCCTGGAGGGCACTGGCAAATCTTGGCCTGTTGGCTTGCTTTCAGGTGACTTAGCAGACTTGTTACTAACTTGGATATTGGCAATTAATGTGCAGGTCCTTATGAGAGCCCCACCTCTGCCAGAGCTGCCTGTGCTTGTGTCAAGGTTGCTGATCTCTGTTTTTCTACAAGGCACCAAAGTGGAATTGCATTACCTCTGCAGATGGGCTTTTGCCGTTTTTTCCCCCTCCATCTTAAATCTTTTGTTATTACCCCCCCAGCCATTTACCACATTCTTACATTTTGTTTAGCTCTGTTGTTCCTTTTCTTGTTCAGAGACTTTCGGTCACCTGAAAAGGCTGCTTCTCTCTCTCTCTCTGCAAATAACTTGAGATAATTGAAAAACAGTTTGCTCCGATTGTTTAGCAGTTGCTGTAGGCCAAAGACCAGTGCTCTGTTCTGATCGCCTGCTGGCTGGTGTTAAGTACTTACATCATCTTGTGTACTTCAGCTGTTTGTCCATATGGATTTGCTCTGACTTGAAAAGCTGATGGGTGGGAAAGGAAAGGAGAGGCCGGATCCCTGCAGGGAGTGCACACGAAGCCATATGTCAGTATTTCTGGGTATCTGGTGCCCTCTGGAGACTGCTGCTGCCCACAACATAATGAATATCAAGACTGCACATTAATAGATGTCCCTAGTCTGAGCAGCCTGAAGAACAATATGAACTATATTGTTCTCGCAACAGAAGCGGAGGGTACTAGAAAAGGCAGTAGAGTAAAAGCAAGGACTTTCTAAAAATAGTAACAATTACATGTCTTGTAATCCTTACAGCTAATGAAGACTGACAGCTGTGTTTCATGTTTGTGTATTTCAAAAATGAGTATGCAAGATTAAGTGTAGATACTTAAAAGTAGTATGATGTGAGATTTAAGTGTTGAGTTCACAAGACAGGTTAAATAGATTCCCTTAGCTGGTCTGAGAGGCCAGTCAGTCTAATAGGAAAATGGGGAAGTCTTTTACCAAATCTGGAATTGGAATCAGAACTTTATCACAAGCTTTGTAAGGAAACTGGCATTTTTGTTACTTGTACCAAGGTCCGTTTTACTGCTGAAACATTTTTAACACTTAAGTGAGGGGTATAATAAATTGTATCCTGCTGCAGGGAATGTATTGACGTGGTTGTGGAATCTGCTTTCGTTTTTCCAAAGTAAACCACCTGAAACAGAGGTAGACTTAGGAAATACTCCTTTATGATGACTTTTACCATTTTCATTTGGGGAAAAAGGTAGCTGCAAAATGATTATTTCTTTTAGCTATTATTACTCTTGAAACATTCTTCCTGCAGAATGAGAATACAAGAAATCCATATTTTACCCTGAGTGCGGAGGAGAATGCTGGATAGCCTGAGGTGGAAGAAAATGTCAATGTTACGCTTGTATGGAACTATTTTCAGAGTTACAGTTAAGGCCCACCAAACTGCTGAGCTTCAGTATTGTTGTTTGTTTATGACTATGTGGCTAGATTTAACCCAGGTGTCATGAGAAATCATTAAGAGTCCCTCAGCTCTGAGTCCACATCATTTAAATGGAAGTAAAATTTTACCTGAGCCTTGTCTGCCTGCTGCGGCTCGTTCGGCCCAAAGAGGCACTGTGCGTTGTCCTCTGCTCAGGGGCCAGGCGGTGCCCCAAAGTGGGAGCAGGAATTGAGCTTACAAGAAATATACGTGACTAACTCAATTATGTACTTTTTATTTTTGTTGTTCAGAGAAATTTAAACATACAGGAAATAGTAGCTGTTTGACATGAAGCAAGTGAGACTTAAGTTCTTGTGCTCAATTCATAGTGCTTTTTCTTCCTGGAAAAGTTCTGCAGTTCTCAAATGTGATACTTTCTTTAAGGTTGGCTTTTTACTTTTAACAGAGTGTTATTTTTGTGCCTTTAAAATTTATGGCCGAAGACTGCCTCTGATATTGCTCAGCTATGTGAAGTGACTAAACAAGCTCAATAAGGAATAATACTGCTGTACATCTTGCCTGTGGGATTTGCGGTCTTTAAGAAATGGGAACATGCATATCACTTAATCTCTCCTCCTTGCTTTCCTTCCTTTCCAAGAAACCGGTACAGTTGTCTCACTTCAGGCAGCGTTCTGTGATTGCCTTGGTTTATGGTGGCAATAGGCTAGTGGAGACCTGCTGTTCTCAAATCCTGTTTTCTGAATATGATTGCAATACGTTGCTGCTGTTGAGCCGGTTGTTTTCAGTTAGGCCACTTGTCCCTCTGTGGGCTTTGTGCAGTTGTTAAAATACATCGGATGGTGTGCAGTGTTCATTCTCTTGTTTTTACAGCAGGAAAGTGAAATGGAAGGTGAGGCAGTCGAAGCTATTGTGGAGGAGTCGGAAACTTTTATTAAGGGGAAAGAGAGAAAAACCTATCAAAGACGCCGTGAAGGTGGCCAGGAGGACGATGCTTGTCATATACCACCAAACCAAGCAGACGGAGGTGAAGTAGTGCAGGATGTCAACAGTGGTGTGCAGATGGTGATGATGGAACAGCTGGATCCAACTCTTCTTCAAATGAAGACTGAAGTAATGGAAGGTGCAGTGCCTCAAGAAACGGAGGCCACGGTGGACGACACGCAGATCATAACGCTTCAGGTTGTTAATATGGAAGAGCAGCCTATAAACCTTGGTGAGCTTCAGCTGGTCCAAGTACCTGTACCAGTGACTGTACCTGTTGCCACCACATCTGTGGAAGAACTTCAGGGAGCTTATGAAAATGAGGTTTCCAAAGGAGGCCTGCAAGAGGGAGAGCCCATGATCTGTCACACCCTCCCTTTACCAGAAGGCTTCCAGGTAGTGAAAGTGGGTGCGAATGGTGAGGTGGAGACACTGGAACAAGGTGAACTTCAGCCACAGGAAGATCCCAATTGGCAAAAAGATCCAGACTATCAGCCACCAGCCAAAAAAACAAAGAAAAACAAGAAGAGTAAGCTTCGCTACACCGAGGAAGGCAAAGATGTGGATGTCTCTGTGTATGACTTCGAAGAGGAGCAGCAGGAGGGTTTGTTGTCTGAGGTCAATGCAGAAAAGGTGGTGGGCAATATGAAGCCACCTAAACCAACAAAAATTAAAAAGAAAGGTAAGCTCCCCGTCTGCAAGTAGATTTTGAAAATGTGTTTGTTTATGGTGGGACCTTGCAATATGGTTGAAGTGACTGAGTAGATGCAAGTGGGAGGAACACAGATGTGCCCAGTGTCACTTACTCTTTATATACTATTGTTTCTTGGGCAGGCCTCCCATCTCCTCCATTTAGGCTATAAAGGAGCTCATTTTCCTTGAGTCTGATGCTGTGGCATTAGTATTCTCCTATAAATACAGTTGAAAAGATTCTGCTCTTTGCTGTAATACATATCTTAAGAGTTTGTGTGCATGTGGTTTACATCAGGAACCAACAGTATAATTAGTTCTGTGGGTTTTTTCCTAACCGATTGCTGGGTAGGGTTGATGGTGCAAAATACAGCAGTAGGTATGTTTGACTTTTCTTAAAGCTGTAAATCAAGGAACCCTTTTTAGAGTGGAGAAGGAACATTGAGTGCTGGCATACTAATGAAAACTGAAGCCAAGCCAGCCATAAGCAACGACTGTTCCTAAGGATATGCAGTTGGATTTAATGGTTCCTTGGAGTAGTTACACCTCCAAGAATCTTCCTTTTCCTTGCTGATCTCTTATGTTATGCAGTAGACCACAGTACTGTCAAGAGTAAAGATGACTTCCTTCATGTCTAGGTGTAAAGAAGACATTCCAGTGCGAACTGTGCAGTTACACTTGTCCGCGTCGTTCCAACTTGGACCGCCACATGAAAAGCCACACTGATGAAAGACCACATAAGTGCCATCTCTGTGGCAGGGCTTTCCGGACAGTCACGTTGCTGAGGAACCACCTCAACACTCACACAGGTACTATTGCTTTTGCATACATTGGTTTTTGTAGGATCTGCTCTGTGGTTAGAGCAAATACAAAACAGGGTGGATCTGTCTTGAATCTGTCTAATTCCTCTAACGGAACAAGCTGAAAAGGAAGAAATTACGCAGTGCTGCTGTTCATTTCTCATCTGAACACAGTTTTCTGCCTGGCCAGGTCAGGTGCAAAGCTCATCCTGTACATAGGTATAAAGCCAATCCTGGGCTTGATCTGAAATCACCCAAAGTTACAGAAAATGTCCAGCTTGTCTTGAGCATTAGTAGTAGTTGTGTTCTAAGCTTTGTGTTGCCGCTGCTGCTTGGGGAAAAGTAAGATGAGAGTTTAGCTGGAGCTAAACGTAAGGGAGTTGAAAGTAGCAAAAAAAAAAAAAGCCCAAACCAAACAAATGCCCACCAAAAAACCCCCCCAAAAATACAAAAACAAAAAAAAAAAAATCAACCCCCAAGGAATAGAATATGAACTAGACCAATAAAACTTATGGCTAGGAACTGTAGCACACTTCTGTTTTGTCCTTATGTAAGTTTCTGGTATAGAACTACAGGTTATTGAACTGTAATCAAGCTTTTTGTGACCTTTCTGCCAAAAAAAAAGTCATCCCTCATTTTCACTGCCTACTTACATTATGTCTGACTAGATGGTTTGAAATTTGTAATTAACCAAATGATACAAAAATAACGGAGTTTGTTTTCTCATTGAAAGGATATTAATTCTCTATGGTCTTCAGTCCGTTAGTTATGAATACAAAAGTTGACTCCTCTGTAGTACTTGTTGCTCTAATCTAACCTTTCAGAACATGAAAGCAATGTTGTTAATTCACTTAAAAAAAAAAAAAAAAGCTGTCCCGTATTTTCTTTTGCCACTAAACCTGAACGTCGTCATCTTCCTGTTTTGCTGCAAACGATTAGGTACTCGCCCTCACAAGTGCCCAGACTGCGACATGGCCTTTGTGACCAGTGGAGAGTTGGTTCGGCATCGCCGCTACAAACATACCCATGAGAAACCATTCAAATGTTCAATGTGTGATTATGCTAGCGTGGAGGTACGTTACTTAATTGTTACAGCACCGAATACTTCCTTGTACGCTTCAGAGCTTGTTCGCCATCTGTCATAAACTCTGTTCTTAGGCATTTCCTCTTTGGCCATTTGTTTAAAAGGCTCTGAGCAAAAAAGTTACAAATCGGGTCTGCTCTTGGAAGCAAATGGTGGGGTTTCCTCAGTTAACGAGAGCATTTATGCACAGAAATCCTAGGTGATCTCCATTTCCTCTTTGGAGACAATAGTTGTTATTGTTTCTTAAATTATTTGGCCTTAAGATGATTGCAGGAATTGTGGCGTGCTCCATGTTGAAGGAGGCAGCCATCTCCTGCTGCAGTTGGCTGTACTTTCAGAGTAGAGGTGCCCTCCCATTTTAGAAGTGTGCATTCTGCACATTATCTGTTTATGCCACCAAGGTGACTGTAGGCAAAATTAATGAGCCTTTGCCTCAATATTGGTGAAAAGTAGCTTTGCTAATATTGGGTGATTGTCTAGTTTGCTCGAGCAATTTAAGCTTCCTTGAATGCTCTGCCCTATGCAGTATTGCTACTTATGCTACAGGACAGCTTTTATATTGTGATAGGAAATTTGAATAAGATGATGAGCAACATAATTTTAAAAAAAAAAAAAAAGGATGTTTGCAGTGGGAGAAGGCTACAGTGGGGAGAGGTTGAGGAGGGGTTTTGGGCTTTTTTCCTACCCACACTGTGGCTGCAGTGCTGTAATTCCAGGCCCTGTGGTTTGAGTGTTGAATAAATTGTGTTGCAGTGGTTTTCACAGTATGAATTAGGAAAGAATAACCAAGTTGGTCCTTATGTGAGTTTGTGCTGCATTTTGGAGACATAGGTTGGTGATTAAGCAGTGTGGTCAGGCTGGAGTAGAAAATGCCTTAACATTTGTGTTCATGCTGACCTTTAAGCTGGGTTTGTGCCTTCTCAATAAAAGCAGAAGAGGAAAGGAATTAATTGACCCTGTTGATTGTAGGACTAGATTTTTGTTGTTCTTAGCAAGAAATTCATTTATCTTACCCCTCTGAAAGTAACTGGAGAGGACCCAAGAAAGCACCCTGTGGAGAAAAATACACTGTACAGGGGACAGTAACCCACCTGCAATGTTTCTTGGGTGCGTCCTTTCCCAGAACGCTTTCTTGTGTCTCTCCAGGACACTTCCAAATTTTAGCGTGTCTTCAGATGCTGAGATGGACGATAACAGTAAGGTGAGCACAGGATTAAACCAGGCTGCACTGAATGTGGGAACAAGCATCAGGCAAGACTGGGAATGAGGTTGGGAGGTGAAGTAGAGTGGGCAGGAGTGGGAGGCTACGTGCAGTGTGAGAATGGCGTCGAAACATGCTTGCTTGTTTTAGTGGCAAGATAAAAATATAAATAGACTACCTTAAACTCTTGACTGATTTCTTGTACTTTTGGCAATCTGACCTGCTCATCTGTGCTAACTTCAGTCTTGCTCTTGACTTCCAGGTTAGCAAATTGAAACGCCACATTCGTTCTCACACTGGAGAGCGCCCGTTCCAGTGCAGCTTGTGCAGCTATGCCAGCAGGGATACCTACAAACTGAAGAGGCACATGAGGACCCACTCTGGTATTGATGCCATGTTTTTTTAGTGTGGTTTTTTATGTTTTAGTGTCAGAGTGCTGAGGCTGTGTACAATGTGTTAGCATTGTAACAGCAAAACGGCAAAAAAAATACTATTTTGTAGCTTAATATAAAACCTTCATAAAGCCTGATGAGAATGCACAATGATTTGTAAGCACTGGTAAATTCATAACCTGATAGTAATCACTGCACTGAGAAATGGGCTTGGAGGATTCTGTTTTCCAGTTTGCCTGTGAGGTGATAAAATACAGGCACTTCTTCTGGTACGAAGAGAAGAAACTCCTATTATCAGTGTTCCACTTCCAGTTGAACTTCATAGGCATTTACAGTTTCATGCTTGAGTGTCGTTGCAAAAGCATCTCATGCATATTAGTTTGTAAATATCCTAAACTTTTTCTTCAATAGAAATAGGGATCCTTTTAGCACAGAACGTTACTGGAGTGCCAAATTAATCATATTGCTAAAATTGAAGGGGGAAAAAAATGCCCTTGCGTGTATACACGAGCATTCAGAACCCCCACCCCCAAAAAAATCTGATGCCGCTTGCTGTCTTCCGGCAGCCTGTGTGTAGGTCTTCTGTGCATTTCTTAAAGTAAGGATAATAATTAAACTCATTTGCTTAGAGACTGAACTCGAGTCTCTTTGTAGAAAGATGCATACTGGAGCTAAATTTTCTAGAGAAAGAGGCATTATTGAGCTCCTTCTAGAGTTACTATTTCTATAAACTAGCTGTCTGTGGCAAGTTTCTGGGAAGTTGTTTTGTTTGGGGCTTCTTGGTGAGATTTCTTTTTAATAAAAGTACTTGTGCTATTTTTTTCCTTCTGCTACTGAAGGAGAGAAGCCATATGAATGTTACATCTGCCATGCTCGCTTCACTCAGAGTGGTACCATGAAGATGCACATTTTGCAGAAGCACACGGAGAATGTGGCCAAATTTCACTGTCCTCACTGTGATACTGTTATAGCAAGAAAGAGTGACTTGGGTATGTATCTCACAGAAGTGGCTATATGGTGAAGATTCTACAAAACACTTCCCAGAATTAGAGTTCACGTAACCCAACTGCTGTCTCCTTTAACCTAATACTTCTGGTAACTGTACAACATGAAACACAGGCTTAGATGTGTGGCTGGTGATACATGCTTTTAGCTTACATTAGCTGCTGCAAACTGTAAGAATTTTCAGTTTCTTCTCATTATTTGACAGTGTAGCATGTTTTCCAAGTGTACAAGGCAAGTTACTGTTTTCAGGCCCATAGGTGCAAGGCGTTTATTGAACTTGGATTGAGGTTACAACTGCATATGGATTGGGGTCTGGAAAACCAAAAGATCACTTGGCTTGACCTCCTGCACATTGGAGGCCATTAAGTTTCCTGCAGAGATGTTTTCATCAAGCTAAAAGGTTTGAATTAGACCAAATAGTTTATTTTTCCAGGATGTGGAGCTGTGTGCCACAGGCAGGGTAGGAGAGACTGAGTTGTCACAAAAGCCCTGAGTCCTTGCAGTTAGGAGAGTCTTGATCTAGTGAGCAGTACTCGGTGTGATTCCAGCAGGCAAGCTCTCTTTTATGTTCTACAAGAAGGTGAAAAATAATATCATGCCCAGAGCAGCTGAGGGAGAAGGAAGAAGCCACGATTTGGCAGAACTTTCTGTCTATAAACAGAATATCACCCAAGTAATGGGAAGGCAGGCTCCCTTCCAATAAAGACAAGTGTAAAGTGCTACAGTGAGAGGCAGTTTGAGAGGATGGCAGTCAGTTTATGTCAGGAGCAAACGAGCTGATTTACAACAGAAGAAAACTGATGTTAGCTCTGAAGAATTTTTCTTCTAATAATGCTTTAGTCTACCCTAAGCTACCTTGTGCAGCTGTGGTATGCTCTTAGTTGGAGGATTTTAAAGAAGCTACTAAAACCTCTGTCGGGGATTAGCTGCTGGTATCCCTGTTGCCTTCTAGCCCTGTCACGCTGACTTCTAATCCTGCCGAAAATCCTGTTTCCCCCAGTGTATTACCTGGCTTCTGGCTGTATCCAGGCAATTTGGAGTAGTCTTAAACATAAGAGTCCCCAAGACGCTTTACTTTGACGATCATACTTTATCAAATGCAAGTGTACTGTATCCGCACAGATTGTGACTAATAACCAAATCTAGAATCCCCTGGAAAAACTTGAGTTTTTCTGCAAGACCTTTCTGTCTAGAAATTGTTCTGGTTGCTTTTAATTACGAGTCTTTTAGGTTTTTAGTTGAATCCTAAATTAACTATTTCACTTTTTTGGCTTGAGCTCAAGAGTATGTGGAGGGGAGATCGGTAAGGGAAATATCAGCTAGTCGTTCATGCTTGGAAAGCCATGGTGATTAAAGCCTCCAATTCTTTTGCTCCTAGGTGTCCATTTGCGAAAGCAGCATTCCTACATCGAACAGGGCAAGAAGTGTCGCTATTGTGATGCTGTGTTTCATGAGCGGTATGCCCTCATACAGCATCAAAAGTCTCACAAGAATGAGAAGCGCTTCAAGTGTGACCAGTGCGATTATGCATGCAGACAGGTAAGCTGGTGGGACTGGCACCCCTTATAAGCATTAGAACGGGAGCTAAAAATAAGAGGTGGGAATCTTAGCTGTTAAGTTTGACCAGCTGTTAAGATGAAATTAGCTCTCTAAATCTTTTGAAGGGTGTGAAGGAAAGTTCAGTGGCCTTTGCTTCTTGGTGTAGTGCTCCTCTGTAGAGAAGTACCTTCTAAGTCCCAGCTGTGATGTATCTGTCAACCAAGGGGTAAGAGTCCATATAGGATGGAAGTAGGTAGAGCTGAATCTGCCATCAATCAAGGTGTTCTCACATACCCTTTCCTTGATATCAAGGATACAAGTTTTGGCCTCCTTTTAGCTGAAAATCCGCTCTTCTGTATCCATATGTCTGAGCTCTCAAGCTACTTTTCCTGTCTTGCTTGTCCCTGTCAGGAGCGGCACATGGTCATGCACAAACGGACCCATACTGGAGAAAAGCCTTATGCCTGTAGCCATTGTGATAAAACCTTCCGTCAGAAACAGCTCCTCGATATGCACTTCAAACGATACCATGATCCCAACTTTGTCCCTGCTGCCTTTGTCTGTTCCAAGTGTGGCAAAACATTCACTCGCAGGGTAAGGGAATGTACTGTTCTGAATTGTGGGGTTTTGCGCTGGAATGAGGCTTTCAGCCAAGGGAAGGGGAACGTGTTTACCCAAAAGGAAAGGTGGGTGGGGTACAGGGCACAATACTGATCTTTTAAATAGAGCACTTCTTTCTGAGGAGGAGGTGGGGGGAGACCTGGTATAATTCAGAATTACTGCTAGCACGTATTAGCATTGACATCATGAACAATGTGAAAATGTGACTTTATTCATAAAAGTTAATGAAATTTACCCATTTCCCTTAAATAGTCTTCCTTTAAAAAAAAAAAAGTTAGCAGAAATGTGAAAATGCAGAGCCAGAATATTTGATCTTGAATTCAATGCGTATTGTATTTTTGTTGTGTTTTTTCTCTTCCCCTGAGTAGAACACAATGGCCAGACATGCTGATAACTGCTCTGGCCTGGATGGTGGGGAAGGAGAGAATGGAGGAGAGACAAAGAAGGGCAAACGAGGCCGAAAGAGAAAGATGCGGTCTAAGAAAGAAGATTCCTCTGATAGTGGTAAGAAACAGCTAAGTACATTCTGAGAATTAAAGGCCTGTGATTCACTGTGTGTGTTCGCTGTTAGTTTGCTGTTCTGCAGGTTTGTTCTGACACTTGAAAGGCTTTTATCTAGTTGGCAAGCAAAAAATGATAGTACGTGGCCAAGTACAGAAGATAGTATGATCTTCAGCAGGAAAATCCAGGTGTAGTCTCAAGACCAACCAGTTCAAAGATTATTCGGCAAAAAGGATGTTGCTGATTAGTCTTTTATCTGAAGTGCTTTATGTAATTAATCAAGGAGCGTAGGTTGGGAGAACAGGGATCTTTCTGGCCAGAGAACGTGTGCCTGAAATTTTTATGCGGCAAAAAGGTTTTACAGGAAATGAGATGAGTATGGTCAAATGCCATGTGCAAACCTTGACTGCAAAAACTCCATAGAAATAAGTGCTTAAATTCATGTTTGTACGTATTTGAAAAAGTGTGTTACAGTCAGTTCAATAAAGCTTGTGTAACTAGTTGTTCATTTAAAGCACGAGAAGATCTTGGAGGCAGAAAGAGTACAATAACTGCTTTGATGGAAGGTAATTCAAAACCTGGGATTCTGTAGTATCTAGTTTTTAACTTCTGATCTGTAGACTTCCTGTGAGTTTAGCCTGTTGTAAAAACCTAATTTTACTTAGTTGGTATGGCCTGGGGTTCAAAACAGTTTTTGGAGAAGCTGGCCAAGAGTCATGCTTGTTAGATGAACTGATGAGCATTGTATGATTGTGGCTCAGACTCCGTGTCTGAGAGAATCCCTTCAGCCTCAGTCTGGTTTGACTTCCTCAGGAGTCATTTGACAGACGTGAAGAATTGGAATAATGTGAGCTGAGTAGCAGTAAGAAGGAGGTCCTAACCACGTGCTTGGAGAATTGCATTATTCAGTGTTGTTCTTATCTCTAGATCTGCAGTTTCATAAGTTTCGGCAACTGCTAAATACCTAAAAATGGTGAGCAAAGCTGTGACAAAACAGACCTGTCTTGTGCTAATGGGAAAAACAGCAAATAGCAAATGGTAGCTTTGTCTCCTGTCTGGCCTGTCTGCCCCAAATTAGACAGACTGTTAGATGATAGACACTGAGTTGAGGGGCGAATGTAAAGAAGCTCTAAAAAGGTGGGACCTGAGAAATCCAATAAATGAAAGAGATTTGGCTTGGGGAGTACTCCTTGAGTGACTGTGTAGAATAATGCAGCACATACGTGCCTCAGTGTATATAAGGGACAGTTTGTTTGGGGTTTTTTTCTGCTTTAGTCGAATAAACAGAAGTATGCCTTATGCAATGGCCCTTTCATTCATGAGTGAAGCTGCTCTTCTATGCAGTGGATGCCCTTACAAGTTTAAGGGCAATCACTTTGCTGTCCGAACAGTATTATCCTATTCAACATCTCTTACTGCTTTTTGTCTGCTTTGCTTTTGCTGGGACACTCTGAACATGTCGACGTGCTAACCTAGTAACTAAGGAGTCTTCTGAAGAACCAAGTGTAGAGCAAAAGCTCAGTTAACAACATAAAAGTTGCAAAAACCCCACAGCTTGCATAAAGGCTATTGGATTGGAATCAGCTCCGAAGTGCAATGAGGTGCAAGGAGTTGGTGTGAATGGGAGAGGTGCCATCGTAAGTCCTTTGAGTAGACAGGCCTTGTAAAATACACTGTATTAGGCCTGTCCTGCCTCTGAAGAGAGGTCTTGGAAGATCCTCTTGGTCACTGGTTGATAAATTGTATGTTGATGGCCCTGGAAAGCATGGTGAGTGGTCTGCAGGGCTGTGTTCACTCATAATGTGTAAGAACGCCCCAGTTCTGTGTGGTTCTGCCACATCCAGCGTGAGATTTTGAGGTCTTGGACACGAGTCCCAGTGTCTGGGAGCTGCTACCCTGGTTTCCTGTCTACTTAACAGAGAAAGACTGCAGTATGGCATTGCTTTTTCTTGAGGGCTAGGAGAATTGCTCTTGGATCCCTCTTGATCTCTAGTGTTTCACTATAGTGAAATATATATCCAGAGATACTATAGTGGCTGCTACCACTATTTACGTGCAACTGGCCCCTTTTATCCTCTTGCCCCTCTATTTTCCCACACTTAGTCCTCTCAAAATCACCTCAGCCACTCCCCTAAGCATCCCATAAGTAGTCCTGCGTGATCCAAAACTGCCTTTCCCCTGCATCCCATTATTTGTCCCACCCTAACACCCCTGTAGTCCGAAAGGTGATCTGGAGAGCTGCTCCTCATACCTCGTGGTGGGTTTCACACCTGGACAGTGGGGCTGATGGCTATCCTGGGAGTGGCCCAGACAAGATGGACAAGTCCTTGATTTGGGTTCCCACCTTCCATTGTGCACCCCTGTGCTCCTTATCTGGGATGTGCAGGTGGGATTTTGATGGGCTGATGGCTCCTCTGATGGGCCTGGGAGTAGCCCAGCAGTGTATTATTTGGTCCCCCTCCTGCCATTGTCTCTCTGAGCTCCTTTGTGGATGTGCAGAGGAGTTCTTATCGCGTAATGTAACATAATTATGTTTCCTTTTGCTTTCTGAAGGACAGCTTGTTCTCTGATGTGAGGGTAACAGACTTAACAGTCTGTGCCACCAGCTTCTCGACAAAGGCCTTGTTTGCCTCCTTTCTCATCAGAGTTGACTCCTTTTGGATGAGGATTTGATGATGGTTCTCTGTAGGTGGATGTGTTTTGTCCTTGTTTAAACTGAAGAGTTACCTGATGTAACATCTCTTACAGAGGAAAATGCTGAACCAGATTTGGATGATAATGAAGATGAAGAGGAGACAGCAGTAGAAATTGAGGCCGAACCAGAAGTCGAGCAGGAGGCTCCTGCACCACCTCCCAGTAAGAAACGAAGAGGAAGACCACCAGGCAAAGCTGCCACCCAACCAAAACAATCCCAGCGTAAGTCACTATTTGAAGGTTATGTTGCACTGCTTGCTTTTTCCTTGGCTTTGGCAGTTCTTGTAGGAGAACTGCTCCCCTCAAAAGTGAGCTTATTTTAAAAGTAGATAACTGCACTTTGTCTCTACTTTGTGAAGAACTCAACTTTTGCATGAAACTTGTTGCAAGGATTTCCTGGTCTTGAGGGAACATAGCCACTTCAGACCATGCTAAAAGGAGAGGACATGACTTTTTTCTTTCGCATTATGCCAATTCACTGATGTGCAAACTGCTTGCTGCTTTTTGCACCACTTATGGTGTCTCTCTATAGTACAGTTCCTGGTAAAGCAGCTGTTGGTACAATCACCGTGTAAACTTTCGTAGGTATTACCCCAAACGAACATGCTTTAGGCTTGTAGTTCTGAGCATAGCATCAATGCAGATGTCGTTTCAACTCTACGGAGTTTTCTCCATAAGCATAGATTTCAGTTATCAATGTCTGAGTAAATAAATTCTAGGAACAAAGAAGGAAAGGTAAATTTGTTCCTTCAAGGGGCAATGGCTTCCCCAGTGGTTTGTCTGTCTGCTCAGTGCTACAAGTCTGGCCCGTGTCCTTCCTAGAATTACAGCCCGTGGAAACATTTTATGCTGAATTTGTCACTAGTGTCCCTGGACTCCCCTGAATTTGAAGCTTTGCCTTACGCCCATACGCTGTTTTGGTCTTGTTTGTTGATTACTCTGCGAAGTCCGTTGTTCCAACAGTGCCTTAATATCAAAAGGCATACTGGAACTGTTGTAGTGGTAGCACATCTTCGTACAGGGGCAACAAAATAGACGTTTGATGCTTGGGTGAATGAGGCAGGTTGAATCGCTCCGCACTAATGTGGGAATGTGTGTTGTGGCTCCCACCTTCCCTTTCCATGGAAGAGTCTTAAGTATCTCCTGAAAAGTTATCTGGTGAAGTGCGCAGGCCAGCTCTGGAAGCAGTAAAAAATGTGTCGTTTCCCCCCTCCCCCTCTGTTCTCTGCCCTTTTAGCTGCAGCAATCATTCAGGTTGAAGACCAGAACACTGGTGAAATTGAAAATATTATAGTTGAAGTAAAGAAAGAACCTGATGCGGAAACAGTAGAGGAAGAGGAGGAAGCTCAGCCTGCTGTAGTGGAAGCTCCCAATGGAGACCTCACTCCTGAGATGATTCTCAGCATGATGGACCGGTGATGGAGGAAGACCACGCTGGCTGACTGAACTGGCCTGGGCTGTGTTTAAGCGGCTCAAATCTATTTTTTCCTTTTACCTTTTTTCTTGGCTTTGGGAAATGCATCATTTTAGACCATTTTACCAAACATACTGGGAAATAAAACTTCAAAATGATGTTAGAATGTGATTTAACTAGAACTTGCTGTTTTATGTTAGCATTACAGGATCATGGAACATTAGGAAATACTTTGGAGTCCTTGAGGGTTTCCTGCGAGATGCTTGATTTAGTTTTGCTCTGAACTGCATTGTAAAGCTGGTCCAAGGGCCGTGTTTACATGCACCAAGTTTTAATATACAAAAGTGGAAGCCTTGACTAAAGTACGTGGTAAACCACTCCGGACTTGCCCTTCCGGTTCCCAGAGTCCTTGAGCCTCCTTCTCTCAGTAGTGTTTTTAACTGTAAATGCAGACTTGGGAGGGTTCTAGACTTTTAAAATGTTTTTTGCTTTTCCCCACTGACTAGCTCCGGTTCTCCAAGTCGGCTGCACACGGTAGTTTTGGCATGCTCCAACTGGTTTCTGTCCTTAATATGCTTTGCTTTCTGCAAAGCATTTCTGTAATGGTCAAGCTTGTAAATAACTTTTTTTTACATTTTAATCTTTTTCCATTAATTAAGAGGTATGCAAAAATGCAGTTTAAATAAACCCCAGTATTTTAATTCCTTTCAAACTAAGTGACAAGAGAATTGATAGAGTGTAAATGTTGAAAAAGCTGTTGATAACCAATCACGTAGAGAAGAGACGTACCCAGACTATTGCTTGCAGAACAAGAGAACCCCACACGTGAAATCTGGTTTTGAAGCACACAAAACTGGCATTTGAAACATGTATAATTAACCTTCTTTTTGAGTTACAATTTCACGACTACATTTTCTTTGCTCTATCTTGTAGTTGTATTTTGTGTTTATGAATCCTATGTTAAGGCAGAAGTGGTGATTTATAAGTGGGTCACTGCAGCCCTCAAAACCTGGGCCAGGAAATTTTAATAGGTCAGTAATTATACAATTTTGGATCTCTGATAAAGACAAAAAAGGAATAATGTGAAATACAAATGATGCCTGTATATGAACTGTCACATGTTAAAATATGTAAGCTTTTTATAGAGCCTCAGTCTTGCTGATTTCAAACAAATTTTTCTTCTATGTATCGCTTTTAAGAGAGCTATCAGTTTAGCTATCAGACTCTAGGTTGATGCATTTTTGTACTTAGCTGTACTGTGTGATATTTTTCATTATTTTAGGAAGCCAACATGGGAAAAAAATACTGTTATAAAATATGTAATGGGGTTTGAAAGCTGGGAAGGAGAATATACTGCTGTACAGCTAATAAATAATAATGGATTAACATGTGTGCTCACTGACTGCTTTCTTTGTGTATATTAACGGTGTGACCTGGCAGTGATCTCCGGACTGTAAAGCCACTCCTCCCAGAAGGATGCTGCACGCATGTGACAGGGACGGGCTCTTCTCTTGCTGTGAGCGTTCCCTCTACCCTGTGCCGAATGCAAGGTATCCGTGACATTAAACCTTGGTGTGCCGGCAGCGGGTGAGCGCACACGTAAGCAAGGGCCCTTACTGCGGTGAAGCCGTTGCGTAGCAGGGGTCTAAGCTGCTTGCTCAGCTGGGGCTACGTGGCTGAGCGTGCAGCGGAGAGGTGATGTAAAATGTGCCACTTGCGAACGTCCACATTTACAGCTTGAGCTAAAGTAACACAGGAGTAGTTGTTGCTGCTTTTGTTGGTTTTGGCTGTGAGTTTAAATGGTTGTAGCTGATGGTTTAGATAGCAGGAATATTGTTTCCATTTCATTCTGGGAAGTGGGACTGATACTTAAGTGGAGTTTCTGTGGTGTATCTTCTTAGTTACCTGTGGAAGCAGGTTAGAGAGCCAACTGAGAGTAAGCAGTCAGGTAGCTGCACGCTGTGTAAGTTCAGGATAGTACCTCTTGTACTACTAGCTTCAGAACAGGAGTCGCTACAAATGGCACACTTATTTAAAAAGAAATCTTAAATAGCACAAGAATTGCTAGACTTAATTTTCACTCGATGTTTGGTGACTAGTTATCTCTGGTCCTGAGAGATGGTCTTTCTCAAACTTGCCAAGAAAAGCTGTCTGGAGGTTGATGCCTGGAATTCTGAGCAGGATGGAGGCAGTTTCAGCAGGTGGGAGAGGTAAATGTAAGGGCTCCTTCTGCAAGGAGCCAGGCCCGGCTGCAGGGGTGGATAAATCCTCAAGTGCTTTCTCAGTTGGACAAGGAGCTGGTGTACTCAAGACGGAGGCAGATGCCATTTTGCATAAGCCTAGAGCTAGGAAGGCTTTGTGGCAAGCTGGAACACTGAAGGTGTCCTTGGGATCCATAAGGAGAACTGCCACCAGCTCTTAAACCCTGTGGCTCAACCCACCGCTGACAACTGGGACGTGAAGGGTGTTGCAGTGGCTTTGTTTTAACTGGTGACCCGTGATGGTGCCCCAAGGATGCTCTAGTCGTGGATGCTGCAGCGGAGGCCTGCTCTCCTGGGGTTGAGAGGAGCTGGAAGAAACGGCTGCATGTTAACGGCTTCATGGTGGGCTGAGAGGAAGAGAGCCTGAGAGGTGTGTTTGTCCAGAGACTACAGGTGTGGTTACTCCCAGGTAGTCTTTGATCTGCTGGTGGTGTGTCGTGTTCCTTTGCAGCTCCTGCCCTGCTAGACACAGCCCACTGCCGCAGCAGGGCTGGGGAGATGAGGCTGGGCTCCAAAGGGGACTGCTGGTGGCTTCTGTTGTGCTTATCTGAGGAAATGATTTCTAAGCAGCATTTTATTGCAGGCTGCTTTTTGAACTTTCTCCAGAAACCCAAGCAAGGTTTTAGTGAGGATGGGAGCAGTCACCCTGTGGCCATCCTCCTTTTCTCCTCAGCCTGGTGTGTTACTTCGCTGTCTGCTCAGTTGACCTGGTTTCTTCGTGCTCGCTCAGTCAGTAGTCCCGTTGTGCAGCCTGGATTTTATTTGATTTGAGCTGGGGCTCTTTCTTTGGGTAGTATCTCTGCTTGTGTGTGTCTCTCGCAGTCTTCTGGTTTCCCCTTGGTGGAGTTGCTCTGGAGAGGTGCAGAGCAACGTCCCAGCCTGCTCCCGAGGGCACATGTCCAGGACAGCATCTCAAGCCTGAGTGTGGACAGAACATTTTCTGCTCAACCCTGGTGCTGTTACCAGTGCTGGAAAAGCCATGCCCTGTGTCCTGGACTGTCAGTGAAAAGCCAGGACTAGTATGGATCCAAGGAGCATCACTGCCTCAGCCAATTGCTTGGCCTGGCTGCCGTCTCTGGTGCTTGGGCTGCTGTCCTGAGGGCATGCTGGAGAACAGCATCAGGACGGAGAGGGGCTGAGAATGGCTCTGTGCGACCGCTGCAACCTGCCAAAAGCTCCTTTGGCTTCCAGAGGTTGAGAGCTCCCCCGGGTTAGAGGGACTAATGCCTCTTACGCTTCTACCTGGGGGTCCAAGCCCACTTCTTTAGCCAAGGGTGTTAGACTGAGGTGGTGTTGGTGCAAACCATGGCGTGCTTTCTTCTGCCTCATTGGAGGGAAAACTAATGATCTCTTCTACTCTTTTGTCTTCACATCATTACAGCAGGTGATTCTCCAGGTGAGAAGATGACAAATGTAGCTGAGGGGACAGCGCAGGGAGATTAGGGCAGGGGGGCAGCTGTTGGCAGAGCCTCCAAGAGGTGGAGGACACAGGGACACCCTTGCAGAGCAGTTTCCCAAGCTGCCCGACTCCTGGAAGGCTCGTGGAAGGTGGGTGGAATCCAAACCGGTGCTGACACGACAGGGCTCGTGGACTAAACTGTCCTACGCTATCCTAAACCATGTTGGTGGGAGCAGGGCAAGAGCTATGGTGGATTTGCTGGTCTGAGCGTGCGTTTTGAGAGCAGACTGAAACATGGGCCAGAGCTGTGCAAAAACCTAAGGAGGTTTTCAGCAGGAAGTCACGCAAGCGTGGTGGGCAGCCAATGTGGCCGAGCAGGAAGGGAAAAAGGAAGGACACAGAAAGTGGAAGGGGGGACAGGCTGCCCAGGAGGAGCAGACATTGCTTGAGTGTGCAGGGATGGAGTTGGGCAAGCCAAAGCTCAGCTGAAGTTGAACTTGGAGAAGCATGTGAAGGACAAAAAGAACAGCTTCTGTATTAAGAAAAGCTTCAGCAGCAGTAGGAAGGCTTTGGAAAAATGCAGGCCTGCTCCTTAATGGAGCGGAGGACTTAGTGGCAAAGGACGTGGAAAAGACCAAGGTGCTCAGTGCTGCTCTTGCCTTGATTTTGGCTGGTGAGGTCTGTCTTCAGACTGTCCAGGGCCCAAGCCTAATAGCAGAGTCTGCAGGAAATATCTGAAGGTGCTGAGGAAAGCAGCCGATGTCATCGCACTCTCATCTTTGAAAAGTCCTGGTGATCTCTGGTGATCTGGGGAAGTTCATGACACCTGGGAAAAGGCAAATGTCCCACTTGCCTTCAAGAAGGGTAAGAAGGAACTTGTGGGCTTGGGAACTACCCCATTGCATTCTCCGAGGGGGTGGCTGGCTGTGTGGACAAGGAGAGAGCAGTGAACATTCATCTGGACGTAAGCAAGGCCTTTGACACGGTCTCCTGCAGCCTCCTTATAGCAGAGTTGAAGACATGGGGGCTGGAGAAGAGGATTACTGGGTGGGTGGAAAGTTGGCTGGGCCACCATGTTCAGTGGGGTCAGACCTCTAACTGATGCTGGTTGTTCATGTTCCTCAGGGATCACTTGTAGGACCAACTGGTCTCATCTTGGCTCCCCAGCGCAAGAAACCAGTGAGAGACTGGCACGAGCCCGGCGGAGGCCCCCAGGATGGTTGCAACTAGAGCTCAAGACGGATGAGGAGAGGCTGTGGGAGACTGGTGGGACCAGCCTGGAGGAGAGAAAGCGAGGGGGACCTTACTGTTCTCTGCAAATAGCTGATGGGAGAGTGCGGAGAAGATGGAGCCAAACCCTTTTAGGAGGTGTCGTAGTGAGAGGCCAAGAGACAAACTGGAGCAGAGGAAACTCCAGCTCGAATTAAGGAAAACCTTTCTCGCTGTAAGTGTGGTCAAACATTGGAAAAAGTGCTCAGAGAGGCTGTGGGGTCTCCATCCTTGGAGATGTTCCGATCTCAGCTGGGCATGGGCCTGAGCAGCCTAACTGGCCCAGTCTAGAGCAGAGAGTTGGATCCAGAGGTGACGTGACCACCAGCCAACGTAGCTCAAGGAGTCCGTAGTGGTCGAGAGCCGTGGGAGAAGCTGTCACTGTGAGAGCACCCAGGACATGGTCACTGGGAGGGCACCCGGGTGCCCACATCAGCGCAATGCGGGAGCGTCGGGGCTGGGAGGGGAGCTGTGGGCAGAGGACAGGATGAAGTGGTGTTCTGGAGCCAGGGGTGAAGAGCTCCTACTATTCCCCCTGAGCGTGGTACATGCTTCAGCTCCCCAAGGGTGATCTAAGGATGGAGAGGAGCACCAGGACCTCTTTCTGGGAAGGTCCTGGTACTCTAGGATAGAGCTGAAAATGCCCAGCCCATCTCCTCTGGGGGGAAAGACAGAGGAGATGGGTTGCTCTGGACATCCTGACGTGCCTGGGCTTGCACAACAGATGGGGAACGCTTGTGCACGTGGATGTCTTCCTCTTTTCCTGCTCCTGGGGGAGATGTTCTGCTGCAGTGATGCTCAGCATGTGGGACCCAGTATTTTGGGGAATGAGCTTGGGGAGTGGCTTGCCTGAAGCTCCTTTGTGCTTCTAAGCTTCAGTAGAAGCCATCTTCTGATGGGTGCAAGGGGATAGCTGCTCTCTCCATGTCCTGAATATCCTTCCATGATAAAGCTGGGAGCTGGTGCCCCTCCTGCAATGTTCAGATACCAGTTGCTTAATCTCCTGTCATCCTGGAAAAGCCAGAGAACCAACCAGGACTGTCGTTGGGGGACACCGACCACGTTGGGTGGTGAACACCTTGTGCCCTTCCTGGTGCTCATCTGCTCGCTGACGTAGCTCGGGAGGTTCGAGGAGGTGCCTCGGCAGAGGTTGGTCCCTGCCCTACGCCGTGTTCTCCCCAGCCACCTCCTTGAGAAGAGCTGCTGTGTGTTGTGGTTGGGCTCTGTGGAGACGCCGTCCCTGCAGGGAGATGGCTTCCTGCCTTTGCTTTCACGCTGAAGGTGGTTTCAGAAGCGCTGCAGCCCCAGGTGCAGGCGGTGGGACAGCACCATCGCCCAGCCCTTCCAGGGATTACCTTCTCCTGAATTATTCCACCTCTGGAAAAACTCCTCTGGGAGCCCTCGGTTGGTAGATTGCAGCTCGGGCAGCCTGGAGCTTGGTGATTTCTCAAAAAGGGCAATTCAGGGGGACAAGGCAGCTGGTCTTGGGGACCCAGGCTGCTGGCTGAGAGCAGCTCTCCTAGCTCCCTCAGCACCTTCTCCGAGCCTCTGGTAAGGTCTACTGAGCCAGCGCTGCGGAATGTTGGGTCCGGTGAAGTTGTGCAGCACTGCACAGGGCACGGGTCAGCTTTCTGCTCCGTCCTGGAGCGCAACTGGCTTTTTGCCTGGTCCAAAGCCTTCCCTGGGGAGCAGAGTGCTTGACGCCCTCACTCCTGTGGCTCTAAGGACGCCACCGAGCCTTTGCCTCTCATCCTTGCTTTGGGGCAGCGGATCTGTCATTTTGGCATGACACCCGGGGCGTTTCTGCTCTGGAGAAGCTCTGCCTGCAGCACCCTGCAGTGGGCACCAGCACCCATCCTCTGGAGAAGCACCCTGCCATGGGCACCGGCCCCCATCCCCATCAGCTCCTTTTGCAGATGCCCGGTGCAAGGTGACGGGGCTGGGCTGACCTCCCCGTGCCAGGAAGGGTGGAGCTGCTCTTTTCACGCTCACCGGCCATCTTCAGGCAGAAACATGTCCCCATGAAGCACCCCGGGGGGGCTGCAGGGCAGGGACAGGTCGTGGACCCTCAACCCTTGAAGGCTGGAGCCATGGGGAGATGCTGCTGCTCCTGGCTGGGAGGCACCGGTGGGGTGTCCTGCTCGCCCAGGTGAAGCCACGTGGGAGGAGAAGGGCTGGGTAGAGATGCCCTCTCCTCCCCAGCGGGGCCGGTGGACCGCAGGCGCCGTCTCTTTCATTTCTCTTCTCTTGCTCAGGCGGTAAATCTCGCCTGACGGGGCAGGAAGAGGCACCGAGCGCCGGGAGGGGGAGGAGGTGCCGAGGCGGCGGTGCTGCCGGTTGGTAACCTCAGCGCTTCCTCCCAGCGGGGCGCCTTTCCCGCAGCGCCCAGGGATGCTGCCCTGACACCCGCATCCCCGGGTGGCTGAGCCCCAGTCCCAACCATGGCCGCGTCTCCTGGAGGGATCCCCGCTGAGCTGCAAGGTAAGCATCATCCGCCACCGCGCTGCCAGGGCACTGATGCCACATGGAAAGTGTCGGTACAGGGCCTGCTCGGCCCCGGTTTGCTGCGCTGGAGTTGGCGGAGCCCCTTTTGGGTTCCTCATCGGCAGTAGCTGCGGTTCAGGGGGGTCCGAGCAGGGTCTGGGGCGTGAGGGCTGCTCCTGCCCCCAAAGCTCGCATGCTTGAAGATGCTGCTCGGGCCAAAAGCATCCCCAGAGAAGAGGTTGGATCCTCAAGGACGTGTGGTTCTCCATGGCTCCCGCTGCCCGGTTTGTGGGTGCAGCCTGGTGCTGCTCTCTCCCATGGGTTTGGGGTCCCCCAGACATGCGGCTCAAGGTGCTGGACCCCCCAGGGCTCTCGGCAGCTTGGGTGAGGGCCGGAGCGAGCGGCATGGTTGTGGAAACCTGGTTTGCTTTGCATGGCGACGGGAGGTTGTGGTTCTGGTCCCGCTCCTCCAAGCGAGAGGTGTGAATCGGGAGAGCTGTGGAGGCAGCGCCGGGAGGCGATGCTCAAGGCAGGAGGCAGCAGACGGGAGCGATTCTTTCACTGGTCCGCAGCGACTGTGGGAGCGACTGGTTTGCGAACGCGGGGAGGTTGGCACACACGACCACCCGTGCATATCACGTCTGGGAGAGTTGCCAAAAAAAATGCAAAAGCAGAATACACCCTTGGCTGCACCGTGGGGAGGAAAAACTTGGGTGCCGAGTTGTTCCCCAGTGGTAAATTTGGGAAGGAAGGAAGGAAAAGAACCCAGGACCCTCTTGTTGCTCAACACCAGCTCCCAGCGAGCAAGGCAGCACGTGCAGCGTAAACCAGCGACCCCAAAGCTCTGGTCAAGGCTGCAGAAGCCAATGAGGAGGTGAATTTATCACCCGAGCGCCAAACAAGGCCCAAAGCTGGTGAAGAAGCGCGTGGCTTAGCTGAGAGATCAACCAGGGTCCCACCATCGGGTGTGGATGGAGAGGAGTTGATTCAGGCGGGGACATGGGGGACAGTGTCCCCAAGGGCAGCAGGGCACGGGGAGAGGACCCCACTTCATGGGGACATTGGTCTTTTCAGAGGGCATCACCGCCTTCCTGGGGACGAAGAAGGTTCTTCTGGTGATGAGCGTCCAGCTGCAGGTGAAATCCAAGTACGATGACTATATCTTGGTACGTGCAGAATCCGGCCTGGTTCCCGCTTTCCCGGTTTCCCCAGGCAGCCATTACACGGCTGCAGCAGGGGACGGGGTGGCTCCCGTGTCACCCCACTCCCCTGTCACACCAATGTCCCCCTGCCTAGGTGCTGACGCCCTGGCGAGCCTACGTGCTGCCGGTGATGCTGCCGGTGAGGGTAAGTGCCGGGGACCCTGCGCCGCGGTAGAGCCCCGTGGCTCCCGGGACGGCATGGCTCAGCTGCTTGGGACACCGGGGTGGGTGTCCCATGGGACAGCCGTGGAGCACCCAGGCTGCCAGGTCTGGAGAAGCCTCCAGGAGCAGGATGAGGAGGAGGATGGGGTGAATGGGAGGGCATCTGGTGAAGGCTGAGGAGCATGGCGGGGCACTGCCTGGGGTGTTGGGAAGGGTGGGAGCCGGGGGGCACCCTTGGGTGCCCCTTATCCATCAGCGCCGGGGCTGATTCGGCTCCTTTCACCCCCAGGTTCACAGCAGCTTCAGCTTCCTGGAGGTGAGGGAGATGACGGTGCGAGAGCCCAGCTTGGTGAGTGGCAACAACACCCGCGGCAAACCCAGCCCGGGCACCCACCCCACCTCATACCCACCTTCCCCCATGGCAAACCCTGGCCCGGAGCCCCCCCGCGGGGTCTGGGGGGTGTCCATGCTCCCCGTTGCACGTTGAGGGTCGCCAATGATGATCTGTGAGGGGTCCACATGGTACTTATCCCTTCAGCACCTCCAAAGAAATCCTCTTACGGCCTCGCCCGGGTATCGCCCTCGGGGCTGGAGGTGCAGGGAGGCACCCAGGGGTGCTGGGGGCGAGCGTGGGTGCCTGCGCCTCTTCCCCTCCGGCAGCCGCAGACAGCGCTTGGCCGTTGCACCTCCTGCTCAGCAGGGACAAGGTGACAAATGGCTGTTGGCTTACCCAGGCGAAGCCAAATTTAGCAAGAGGGTGTCTTAAACCCCGTTAATCCTCTTAGAGGGAGGCGTGCGCATAGGGCAGATGCGGCGGGTGGGAACCGTGGAGGAGAGGAACGGGATGCCCTGGCTTGGATGCGTCGGCCGAAACGGGGCTGCGGTCCTCGTTAACCTCTCGTCTGTCTTCTGCTCATTAAAGCATCATCAGCGACGATAACCCCAGCGTCTAAACAGGGTTTCTGCTGCTCGGCAGGCTGCGTGCTTGAGCTCTGGGAGCGAAATAAAGAGGAGCTGGGCGGAAAGCGAGGGGTGCTGAGGGTTGAAACCCCAGGATGGAGGGGGATGAGACATCTGACTGGGATATGGAAAGCCCTGGGGTTATTAATCTGCAGGCAGGGCCGGGCCCCGCTGCATCCCGCAGCCCCGGGCAGCGGCGGAAGCGCCGTCCTTGCACGATGCCAGCGGATAATTGTCATCTCGCTCCCACGCCTCAATCAGCATGTAATTAAATCAGGGAGCGTGTTGCCATGGGATTTTTTTTTTTTTTTTCTGGTAGGAACTGAAAGCTCAGAAAGCCTCAAAACCCGATTAGATAAACTCAGGGAGGAAAACTCCGTCCTCCAGCTGCGGTTGCTGCAGGCAGAGTCAAGGCTGCTCTCACCCCCGCTGCTTTCGGCTGCTTTTGCATTAGCTTAGCTCGAATTTTGGGGAGGTTTATGCCTTATTCTGGTACGCTACGATCTCTGTAACATATATTTATCTTAAACTCCTGATGCTCGCAGCCTTCCCTGTGCTCACAGTGCTCTGGCTGGGTTTATAAGCAGCGGCTGGGTGTTTGCAGTGAGGAGCTGGTGGCTGTCACCATCGTGTCTGGGGACTTGGGGACGCTGTGTGCTGCCAGCTCACTCGGGCATCTCCCATCCTTTGGACCCTGCAGGTTGTCATAGAAATGGATGCAACATCTTATGCCTTCCGGTTCATGTCCTTCGATGATTTGGAGCAAGTTGTCATCCATGTCACCATGTCACTTAAGAAGGTCTTTCCAGACTCATCCCCTGGGTAAGGGTCTTCTGCTCCTCAGGGCTGTGTAGGTACCAGAGCAACCTCTTTGCTCAGAAAAGCCCCAAGTATGGGATGGGTTCACAATAGCACCTTTTAACAGGAGAAAACCACACTGACGGAGGCCAGACTCTGCTCCCCGATCGCATCGGGAGGACTATTTCTGGCCACCCTACACACAAGGGTTGTAGCTAAGCATAAAGTGGTGGGGATGCTCTTCTCTCAGCTCACCGCCACACCACCCCTCTGGTCCTTCCCCAGGATGCTGCTCAAGAACTCCCCCCCCAACCTGTACGAGAGGATCCGACGGATCACGGACTCGCTGGAGGAAATGCTGCAGAACAGCCCCGGGCCCTGTGGTAAGCCCTTTTTTTTTTCCCCCCAGGATGGGCCAGGAGGGTTGGAGCACCCTGGGGACCATCACAGCCCAGCACCCATCAACGCTAGCTCTGCAGACAGCCCCCGCCTCTCCTGGCAGGGCACCCAGGGTGGCTTAGGTCGGGAGGAGCCCTGCTAGTGGGGTCTGCTCTCCACCAGCCCACCCCATCCCACGGGACAGGAGAAGGTCTGAAGGGACGTAGCTCCCAAGAAAGGAGCAGGACAGCTGTGGGGCAAGGATGCTCAGTGTCCACCCGTGAGGACGCGCAGCTGTGGATGCTTCCACCCACCTCATATGGCATCGCTGCAGAGCCAGGGACTTTTTCCGTAGCCTGGTTTGGAGTGGTTTGGAGTTGGATACCCCTTATCATCACGCGACGTACCTTGCCTGGTATCTACATGGATCAAGCAAAGCAAGCCGCAGTCCCCTGAGTTGTGTGATCACTTTTGGGCTGGCAGTAGACCACGCAGGATGCTTTAGTCCCTTTGAGGGTAGAAGAGAGAGCCCTCACCATCCCTTCTGAGCCCCCGGCATCCCTCTCCTGCTTCCTGCCCTCTCCAAAGGTCTCCTCCATGTTCCCATGGGAAGGTCTGCCACCAAGACTCCCTTCTCTTTGCAGGGGGGTTTTCGGAGACCTACGCTGCTTTATGTGATTACAACGGCTTTACCTTCCGCGAGGAGATCCAGTGGGTAAGCTTGTCTGTCCCATGGAGAAGAGACAACCGCAGTGTGCCGCTTGGCAGGCAGGGAAGCAGGATGCTCACGGGGCTGCTGGGGCTGGGAGCATCCCAGCGATATCCCAGAACTGGGAACTGCAGTGTTGCCTGGCTTGAGTGCTCGCTGCTCCTTTGTGGGGTGGAATCAAAGCGGAGATGGGGATGAGATGCCTCAGACCAGGTTATTTCCCAGACTGTCACATAAGGAGAGCCCCTGGAAATCTGGGACCTCGCTGGGTGTCCCTAGAAGAGAACCCTGCCGGGACCCAACCACAGCGGGACCAGCTGTCCTCCTCTTCCTCCGGGACACTGACTCCAGCCCACCTCTCCCCACACCCTTGTCCCCACCAGCCTGGGGGTGCGTTACCTTCTTCTGGCCAGTGCTGGCAGAAGGGGTCCAAGTCCCATCAAGCCATCCCACCAACTTAGGACGTGTGCCCTGCCAGCCACAGCACCAGGGGAGGTTTTAGTCTTGGGGTTTAGGCAAGGGGCTCCCCAAGGGGGGTCCCCAAGGGCTCAGCTCCCTCCAGCAGCACCGGGCACCCAAGCCCTCCCCAGGACCAGGTGCTGAGCCTGACCCATGTGTCCGTCTGTCCGGACAGGACGTGGACAACATCTACCACAGCCAGGACTGCCGAGAGTTCAACCTGCTGGACTTCAGCCACCTGGAGAGCCGGTGAGTCCCCTGGCCGTGCCACGTGCGGTGACTCGTGCCATGCCAGCGCTTGTCCCCGTCCTCCCCGTCCACGGCAAGGATGGCCCAACGCACTCCTCCGCTCGTGTTAGAAGCTTTTATCACTTTACACGCTCCAAGGACACCACATCTGCAGGCTGACACTCCCCCGCACCAAATACGATGAGCCCCATCCCATGGGGCAACAGCCCTGCGAGGCCGGGCAGCCTCCCCTGTTCATTTTTAACACTTAAATAAGCCGGCGAGCTGCTTACGGAGGTGAAAACCGAACGTCAAGGCGGCTTTTGGTAGCTCGTGGCTGTCAGGTGTTTCCCTATGCAAAGCAGCCGGTGCTGCTGCCCCTCACATGTACAAATACATATCACAGAGAGCTGTTACGGGGTTATAACCTCATAGCGGGGCCATGAGCTCTGGCTGTGCCCAGAGTCATCCTCGTGGAGCTCAGCCACATCTTCATCCCAACAAAGATGGAACAAGGCTTCAGCTGAAACTGAAGTCAAGTTTCCAGTCAAGCAAACCCATGTTTTTCTTTACGTGAGAGTTCATAATTAAAAAAACAGGTTTTGACAGAAGCATGCAAATATTTTGATTAATTTTATTTTCCCTGGGGAAATAACCTGGGGAAGCTGAGCTGTGTTTGTGGGTTGCTTTAAATTCATGGACTCCAGTCCTGCTCCATTGAATGGTGTCTTGGGGCACCCCAGGGCTGGGTATCTTGGGGCACCCATTTGGGATCAGGCTTGGCTCAGCTTGGCACCCGATTCCCTTGTCCCTGTCACCCTGCAGAGACGTGGCACTGAGCATCGCCGCCTTGTCCTTCAACCTGTGGTTCACCAAACTCTCCTGCAAGGACTTCAGGCTGGTGAGTGCTGGCGCCGCGGCGCTGGGCATGCCGGAGATGACCGGGTTTCTAGAAAGGCTTTCTTCTCTCCTGCCAGAACCAGGAGATTTCGGAGCAGCTGCTCTACATGCTCAGCAAATCGGTGACGCTGGAGGAGTTGGTGCTGGAAAACAGCGGGTTGAAAGCGTAAGCAGAGGCGTTGCAGGGCCCTGGTGTGGTGATGAGCAGGGTCTCGGCAGCCCGGTGGTGCTCCCTCCACATAAGTGGAGCAGGGGGTCCATGGACCCATGTGCCAGGGGGTGTTGGTGCCCCATCCCCTCCACAGCATGAAGCGCCCTGGGAGCAGAAACTTCCCATAGCCTGGAGGCCAGCGAACATCACCCACCCTTGGAGATGCTCTGCTCTCTCCTGCCGGCTCCTCAGATGGAGCCAGCTCTGCCACATGGGCAGGAGCTGGTGGCACATCCCCATAAGTCTATGGGGTTGGTGGCCACGTCTCCTGGAGGTGGCTGCACCTCGCTCAGATGGGTGACCCTTCTCCCCACAGTGACTTCGTGCAGAGGGTGGCCCAGGCGCTCAGCAATCATCCCGACTCTGTCCTGCACACCATCAACCTTGCTGGCAACCAGCTGGAAGACAAGGGTACCCAACTTCTGGGGCGGGATGAGTTTCCACCCATGAAAACCGATGTTCAGCTCTGGATCCCACCGGCAGCTGCCCCCTGTGCCAGAGGCTGTAACTCGGGGTGGAACGGCCACCCGCTTGTGCTGGCACGGCCGCTCAGGGCTCTCTGCTCTTTCATCAGGGATTGTAGCCTTCAGCCGGCACGTGGAGAAGAGTCCCAAGGGTCTGCAGAGCCTCAGCTTGGCCAGGACGACACTCACTGCCAAAGGTGCAGCCCAGCACCCCGCTCCCTGCCTGGGTGCCGTGGGGAGGCTGGGCATGGCAGCACTTGGGGCCAAGCTGGCACCCAAGGGGTGGCTGGAGGGGCTGCAGGGACACCCTGGAAAGGGCCTCTTCAAGGATGCGATGTCCTGCTGCCCGCTGGGGCAGTGTCCTGCTGCCCGCTGTAGGAAAGTGTCCCTTCCTCGGCTTCATGGCTCTCCCCGGTGCAGGGGACCCTTGGGCATCCATCTCTCCCCCTCTCCTTGAGCAGGGATGAGCACGTTATGCAAGGCCCTCGCAGATAACAAAGCCATCGGATCCTCCCTCCGGCACTTGGACCTCTCTGGAAACCCCAGCACCCTGGCTGGGGACGACATCAGCGTGAGTGCCCGGGCTGCGATGGGGTGACATCACCCGGGCTCGGTCCCCTGGGGTCTGCGCCCTGCCTTGCAGCACCCCAGGGATGGGGAACTCATGGCTGCAACACCTTCCTGCCTAACTGGGAGCAGCTGGGGGATGCACTGGGGACATCCCAGTGGGAGGGTGGGAGATGCCACCGTGGAGCAAGGAGGCATCCCAGGAGCGAGCGGCACGGGACTGGGTCCCTCTGTGCTGGCTTCGTCCCTGTGCTCAGCAGGAGGGAGGGTGCAGGCTGGAGCTGGGATTTCTGGGCTGCAGGGTGCTGGGTGGGGGGTGGGTCAGGGTCCTGGGCAAAGCCACTGAGCTCTCTCCGTCCACAGAACCTGCAGAGCCTCCTCCGCCAGTGCCACTCGCTCTCCTACCTCAGCCTGGCCGGCACGGACTGCCCTTTGGATGCTGTGAGTACCCACTCAGGGAGACTCGGCAGCGAGCCCCTGCCCTCAGTCCCCCTCCCAAAACTGTGCCACACTGCTGGGGGGTGCTGCCACCCCATCCTGGCTGGCACGGGGCTGCGGAGACAGGGCATGCGTGGGGCAGTGGGCAGCCAGCCCAGTGACGTCCCCCTCTGTGCCCTCTGCCATGGGCTGGTTGGGGGACTTGGGGTTCAGCAGGAGGAAGAAGGGAGCCCCAGCACGGGGCAGACCCCCTTAGCATCCCCCATAGCTCAACCCCCACCATCACCCATCCATCCCCGGGCTGTGTGAGGGGCCAAAGCACCGGCTGGGTCCTCCTTGACACGGCTCGCATCCCCACCCTGGCAGCTCTTTGGAGCCCTGGTCCACGGATGCCACACCAGCCTCGTCCATCTGGATGTCTCCAAAAACGTGTACTCCCACAAGTAAGCCCCCGGGGGGGGCGGGAAGGGGTGCGCGGTACCCGGGCAGGCGGCCGGTGCTGCGCAGTAGATGACGCCATGTTGTGCCCGTCCTTTCCAGGCGGGTAAAAACCATCTCCCCTGACATCAAGGAGTTTTTCAGCCAAGCCTGTGCCCTCAGGCACGTCTCCCTGGCGGGTACCAAGCTGCCAGCGGATGCCGTAAGGTGAGGTGGAGCTGTGAGTCCACCAAGGGGAATGGATTTGGGGTGAGCGTGGTCTGGGGGGGGACCTCGCTCGGGGCTTTGCATGTTGAGAGGGCTGGTGGGGAGGATGGATGGGGCTGTGAGAGACAGAGCTCTGGGAAGGATGTCTTTTCCAGCACCCCGCTCTCACTGCCTGGACCGTTGGGGGTGCCCCACGATGGGTGCTGGTGCCCTCGTTGCTTGCACCGATGGGTGGTTTTGACTTTTCCAGGGTGTTGCTGCAAGGGCTGGCAGACAACAGTCACATCAGTGACCTGCGCCTGGATCTTAGCAACTGCGAGGTGAGGGGCCAGCACCCATGGGTGCCGTCAGTCCAGCCAGGGGGTCCCATCGTGGCAGTCGAGGGGGCTTGTTCCCTGTGTGGGAAGGTCCGTGCCCTGTCCGCCGTGGGGCTGGGGTGACGTTCCCGACGGCAGGATCTCGTTTGCAGGGCTCGGCGCGTCCCCTTGTACTGATGTCTTGCTGTTTCTTCCAAGCTGAGATCAGCGGGGGCCCAAGTCATCCAGGATCTCATCCCCGACGCCAGCTCCATCAGCAACCTGGACTTGTCTGACAACGGTAGGTTGCTTTTTCCCCTCCTGGGAGATGATCTCCTCCATCTGTGGGTCCAGCAACCATGGGCTGTTTCACAGAGGCCAGCTCAATGCCAGCGCCTCGCGAGCTTGTAGGAGTCCCCAGGGAGGTGGGTAGGATCTGCTGCGCTTGCCTGCCTCTTGAGCGCGCCGGCTAATGCAACATTAAACTGTACTTGTTACCTGTAAAAGTCCTTCAGCAGCAGACGCTGCAGCACTACAGGCTGCGTCTCATGGGGATGAAGGCACCCAACGGCCGGCAGTGGATTCCTGCCTGAGAACTTACCACCTCATCAGGCTTGTACGGCTTTTTACCCCCCCAAAACAACCATGCCTCCGCCTTCCCTAAGGCAGGCAGTCCTTACATGTGCTATTCTCCCTCTGCTGATGTCCTTCCCAGCACGCCAGGCCTTTTCCATCACCTTCCAGCGTTGCATCCCACGGTGGGCAGCGGTGGTGGCCCTTGCCTCTCCCCTCGTTTAGAGGGAGCATCTCCAGCACGGGTTTGTGGGGTGACTTCTTCATCCCCTCCTGCCTCAGGACTTGCCAAAAATTCTCATTTCACGTCTTTCTTGGTACGAGCCTCTTCAGCTCACTGAATCCGAGGTGGTCTTGCGTTGCTAGCTCAGGGTTTGAAGCACTGAAAAGGTCTCCCTGGGCTGAAACTCTTCCCACCTCTCTGCAGGTGTTTGCAGCCTCTGCTGCTAACCGTGTCCTGCTGTGGGCGAGCAATCCTAATTATCACAAACATCACCTCTGCCAACTCTTAATTTCACCTAAAAGGCCCCAAACCTTAAAGCAGCCTTGCTAAGATCTCACAGCAGACCATGCAGCTCCCCGACAGCCTGATGGCTCTGGGAAATCTGACCTGGTTTGGAGTCCTTCAAAAACTTCTTCAGGCCACCAATGCTCCAAAAGCTCTCTCTCTCACCCAAAATCTCCAGCCAACCTTTGCCAAAATATGCTTCTCTTTTTGGCTTTCCCTTTAGAGCAGCTCTGTGCAGGAGGGACAGTCCCGTAGGTGGGTCTTGGTGCCTCTTGCCCACGGCTGGGCGAGCAGATCCCTGCCCACATCCCTCGGGGAAGGATATCACCTTGCCAAATTTCCCTGGGGATGGTGCAGCCGTGAGGATGGGAGTGCAGGCAGCTGCCTGCAAGCTGTGAGAACTCCCACCACCCTGGACAACATGGGAGGCGGGTGATGGAGGGCACATCCCTGCGGGATGGCAGAAAGCAAGCGCCGTCTCTAGCTCCGTAAGCGCTCCCCGGGGCTCAGCACAGCCTTGGCACCCCAAATAGAAGGATTCCTCAGAGCGGGTGCTCCTTCCCTGGAGTCACTCCTCGGGTACCTTGGCTCTGCACAGGTCTTTGGACTCCTTGGGGGAGCCGTGAAGAGGAGGAAGATGCTCAGGAGTTGCCCTGGGCATCTCTCCACCATCCCACGGTGGCAGTTGGTGGCTCTGCGGGTCTCCTGTGAGGGACCCCGTTGGTGCCACCTCTGTGGACTGCTTGGAGCATCCCAGTGGGCGTCTCCCATCTCTCGCAGGCTTCGACCCTGACATGGTGACGCTGGTGCTCTCCATCGGCAGAAGCAAGTCCATTAGGCATGTCTCTCTGGGGAAAAACTTCAACATCAAATCCAAGTAAGTGCAAAGCCTCAGCACCCGGGCCAGGAGTCATCCCGGCACCAGGCACCCGCCTCGGCTCTCTCTCCCCATCCAAAGGCCATAGGCAGGTCGGCAATGCCAGGCATTGCCTGCCCATCCTGCCTGCTCCAACCCAACGGGGAGCCTGGGGCAGTGGCGGGGACTGTCACCTGCTCCTGGCGCAGTCCCTAAGGGACCGCAGGCGCTGCAGGGACAGGTCACAGCCTCAGGCAAGAGCGGGAGGGAGGACAGAGCTCTGCCAGCTGCCCCCGTGGCCCCGGGGGGATGCGTGAAGGGGATGTACCGGTAACCCCCTCACACCTCTCCCGCAGGGAGGGGCTGTTGGACGTCCTGCACCGCATCGTCCAGCTCACCCAGGAGGATGACTGCGTAAGTCCGGCTTGCCCTCAACCACCCCAACCATCTCACCCATGCTCTCGGTCGCCCTCCGCCACCGCCGTGCAGCCTCCGTGCCAGGGTGCCGTCCAGCTCCCGCCCAGCACAGGCTGGGAGCAAAACCTCTCTCCTTCCCGCTGCCATTCAAATCCTTCTGCTCTTATTTTCCTCTGTCTGAAGCAGATGCTCCGACAGGGAAGCGAGAGCTGTTCCCATTCATCTGGGAAAGCGGGAGCCTGTGTCTGGCTAAAGGCACAGAGGAGATGCTTGGTGTAACCTGGCTGCAGCCCAGCTTTCCAAAAAAACCTCTTTCCTCCTGGCTGCCTGCCAGGCATCGGAGCTAAATCAAGGGTGTTGCCTAAGCACCCGTTGCCCTCCTGTTTCTTGGCGTTCAACATGACTTGGGCTCTCCAAAACCAGCACCAAGTGCCCGCAGCTGCTGCCAGCGCAGTGGCTGCCGGACGGGGATGGAGGCCATGTCTGCAAGGGTGGCACACTTCCTGACATGTGTCCTGGCCACCTCTCCCCCTCCTTGTCCCCTTTCTAGCCTCTCCAGTCCCTGTCCGTGGCCGAATCGCGCCTCAAGCTGGGAACCAACGTCCTGCTGAGCGCCCTGGGCAGTAACACCAGCCTCATCGCTCTGGACATCAGCGGCAACGCCATGGGGGACACGGGGGCCAAGATGCTGGCCAAGGCCCTGCAGATCAACACAAAGCTCAGGTAGCAGCAGGTCCACATCACCTTGTGGGTCCCCTTCCCACCTTGTGCTGGGTGGCCCTGATATGGTGGTCCTGGTTGTGATGCTGATGCCATCAAAGGAGGCTTATCATGGCTCCTGGTGACCACGGATGTGGCCCTGGACCGTTCCTGGCGCACCGTCAGATGCTGTGACCGTACCTTGCTCTCACGGCAGATATCTGGCAGTGGACATGTGAAGGACAAGAGAGCAGCTCAATCCCTGCCCCAGCACTTGCCAGCTCTTTGCCAGGCTCCTGCATAGCCCGGGATGCTGCAGCTGGACCCTTGCAGTCACTGTCCTCACCCCACGCTCTGGCATCAGTTCCTAAAATGCCATTTTTTGACCACTTTGTGCCTGCAAAGGCAAGGCAGGGGACGGGGAAGGGTCTCCCAGCCAGGGCTGTTCCTCTGGGGGACGTCTGCCTCTGCCAGCAGGATGGTGCCTGACCGTGTCCTCCCTGCCCTTCACTCCTTCCAGGCACCCACGTACTTTAGAGCTCCTTGCAAAGTCTAAGTTTAGGTTTTGAATATTGAGATTCAGATTTTTAACCCCATTTCTAGGCTTTCTGGTGCCTGGGGTCAGCCTTGGGCTCAGTCTTCCTGGCACCCGATGGGTGGGCACCCACCTCGGGGCTGCGTGAGTGCGGGCAGGGCTCACTCGTGTCCTTCTCTTTGCAGGACCGTGGTTTGGGACAGGAACAACACAACCGCCCATGGGCTCCTGGAGGTGGCTCAAGCTTTGGAGAGGTAAGGAAGGAGCCACTTGGTCCCCCTGGCTTGTTACTGCCATGGAAAAGAGCTTCTGGCACCACCAGGATGTCACCGTCCCCAGGGCCTCTTGTCCCCTTGAAGCAGCAAGTGCATCACGCAGTTGCATACAGGTCCCAAGGGAATTGGTCCACAGCGTGGGCCTTACAGCCAGCAAAACAACCTGCCACCCGTTGGGTGATGGCACCTTTGTTAGCAGCCTCAGGGTCTCCCCTGGGCTCTGCATCCCAACCCAACACAGCCCCTTGTCACCCAAGGCAGCCCCCAGCGAGCACGGGGGGGTCTGCTGGTGGTGGAGATGCGATGCTCCTCTCCTCCCTGCCCGTGAAAGATGGGTGGAAGTTGTCCACCTGCAGAACGCACCGTCAGGTCTGGTGTTCAGCCGTGCAGGTTCTCCAGAGGTCTGAAGAAAGAGGGGTGGACGGAGAGCCTGGGTGGGCCGTCGCTGCTGCCCCATGGGGGTTTGCTGTTGGCCAGAGTTTGGCCATCCCCATCTCCAAGGCTGGACCTTGGGGCAATGTCCAGGCTGCCGTTGGGTGGGCTCTGGGCCGATGTTATGTCCGTGGGGAAATGTACGGTGGGGATGGGCCTCGCAAGGCTGACGAGGGGTCTGGCAGCACCCGCTCATCCCCACGCTGCCTCGCAGGAATTACACCCTCAAGTCCATGCCCTTGCCGATGAGCGATGTGGCGCAGGCGTACCGCAGCAACCCGGAGAAAACGGAGGAGGCGGTGCACAAGGTGGGGGGGACGCAGGCTGGGGAGCACGTGGGGCTGGGTGCCACCAACACCGGTAGCTCATGGCCTTTCGCCTGCTGCAGCTCCAGTCCTGCCTGACGAGGAACCAGCTGCGGCACACGCTGCCCGCGCAGACCTTCCGGCTGCAGCAGGGCATCCTCACCACCTCTTCCGAACAGGTTTGCCGGCCAGATTGCTGCATGGGGCTGCCCTCCCCTGCCCCAAACAACCCTGGCTAGCTCTTGTGAGCTCTTGCAAGCAGCACAAACCCCTTTTCACCTTTTCTGAGCGGCGGGCTGAGAGTGGGGCCAGGCAGAAAAGATTCTCTCCAAGGAGCCCTCCTGGTTGCATCCATGCGTTTCATGCATATGCAACACTGGGATATCTCGCTGCTACGCTACCCCACGCAGCGTGTTCCCAGCTCCCTGTGCATGCTCGCAAGCAAATCCCCGTCATGTGGCATCCCTGATTACTAGGCAGGGATGCTCTGGGGGCTGTAACCTGCCTGTGCTCCGGCTTGCCCCATCGGGCAGTGCCAGCACATCCTTCTCCTGGAAAGTCACGGCAAGGAGGGGAACTGGCAGTGCTGCTCCGGCGTCGGTGCGTGATGCAGCCTCTCCGCGCTCCAGATGGTGAATGAGATCTGCCTGAGCGTGCAGAAGCATGTCGACATCCTCAGCGCCTGCCCGGGCAGGGAGACGGAGGCGGACATCCTCTGCGCGGAGGAAGCCATCAGGAATGCCAACCTCTCCGTCAGCGTGAGTCCATCGCATGGGGAAATCCCTCAACTCGCCCGGCTTCAATTCAGGATCGAAGCGGGTTATTGATTAGTTAATGACATAACTAACCAGCAGTCAGGGAACACCGGAATCGTCAGTGCAACCAATGCACACCACTGAGCTCTTGCGAAATGTTAAAGAACAGCTGCGTATTTCTGAATCCCCTTCTAGAACAAGTCCCAAAATATTCTTAATCCCCCCCCCCATCCACACAGGTGTGTGCATACACCCTGGGAACTGGGGGTTACAAGCGCACCCCCTCTTCAGCAAGGGCACCTTGCCATTCGTGCCCTCCTCCTTCTTCGGGGAGGTGGGTGCTCCAGATTTGGGCACACCCTGCAACCCACGGATGCCCACACTGGTGAGGAGCACTCCCCCCATCCCTCCTTGGGACACCCCCATCCCACCCCGACTGGATGCAGCCCAGCGATGAGGATGCTCCATCAGCCCATGATGAAGGCCACCACGTTGGCTGAGCCGCTCCTGGCACTGACAGCCCTGGTTTGATCCTCCTGGTTCCGCTTCTCTCTCCCCATCGCACCTTTTCCTTCTCCTCCTCTACTTCTCTTCAAACCATCACCTTTTCCTTTTTCCCAACTTTCTTGGCACCCCGCTGCGTATTAATCCGGTGGAGATAGGATTTAAGAGGACAATGCCGATGGTGGAAAGGTGGTGAAAGGGACAGGAAAGGATCTCCACTGATGTGGGCAGCAGCATCCTGGGTGCAGAGCGGGAAGGAGGGTCGGTGGGTGGTGGGGAGCAGTTGAGGATCCAGCTGGGAGGACACGGGGACCGCGAAGGGCCAGGATGCCCAACCCTGGCCCAGCAAAGCCAGAAGGTCACCGGGTCCCCCCCAGCTGACGCTGGCAATGCTCTTCCACGGGGCAGCCACGGATGCACTGCTGAGCGTGGAAGGGTGGAAAGCAAGGATGAGGCGCCACGGAATGATCCACATTGTCTCTCTTCCCATGGCAGATCCTGCCGCTTTTGTACGAAGCGGGAAACACCCCGTACCAGAACAGCAAGCTGCAGCACAAGCTGGAGTGTCTCACGGAGGAAGCGTCGCAGACCTGCGGCCGGGAGATCCAGGTGGGCACCCGTGGGGAGCTGCCGGCAACATGGGATGCTCATCAGCATCGGCCCGAGGATGAGGGACATGATGTCTCCTGGAAACCACGTGAATCCTGATAGAAAAGACACCAAAACCTCCCCTTTCCTCCCCAAACTTCAGGCGATCATGCAGGCAGCGCTGGACACGGCGCACAGCCTCTGCCCGGCCGTGGTGCAGAAGAGCGGGGTCAGGGACCAGCTGGTCAACGCCATGTCGGAGCGGATCTACCTCCAGGACCACCTCAACCTCAGCGCCGTCCTGGACCAGATGATCACCGATGTCTTCAGCAAGCTGAAGTGGGTGACGTCCCGTTCTTCCTTCTCGCTCGGCAGCGGGCTCTCGCTCACGGGGCCGGATGGGGATTCTGGGGGCTCCCTACCAACTGCTCCCCTCCCCACGTGGTGGTGGTGTGCTGGGTCTTGCTGCTGCGTTTTCCCAGCTGTGGCTTTGCTTCCCATTCAGAGCCAGTTCGGATGTGTCCACAGGGAGCTGGGAAGTCCCATAGGGTGACATTCCTGCAGGCACATCCCCGTGGCTGGCAGAGGGGAGCCCCAAGCATCGATGGGGGGGAAGCGCTTGGCATTCTCCATCCTAGCCAGTTCCTGCTCCAGCAGCACGCACCCAGCGAACCGGAGCCCAGGGCATGTCCTGGGTGCCCCTCTGGGTGCCACGGCCGAGCATCCATCTCCCCAGCAAGGCTCTCCCTGCGGGGGCTGGCCCCAGAGCTTGCAGGGGCTGTGGCCCTGACACCCCTCTCTCCACTCCCAGTGAAATCAAGCTGTCCGTCACAGCCGCCGTGGCCGACTGCATCGTGGATGCCGTGCTGGGAGACCTGACCGTCGCCCAGTGCAAGCTGGTGAGTGCCGGGGGTGCCAGCCCCTGCGGAATGGGGATGTGGGATGGGGGTCCGGGTACCCCAGCATTGCCCAGGCACCAGCCAACGCCCTGACCATGGATTTGCTGTCTGGGAAGGAGGACAATTCCCACCCAGGCTGGTTTTCCTCCCAGGTAATCCTCTCCTGGAGCAGTCGCTGCAGCATTAATGTCCTGAGCGAATTCCGGGAGCTGCTGTGTGGTGGGGGGTGCCGGGGTGAAGCCGGGCACCGGCCGCTTGTGCACCGGGGCAGGCGTGGGGCAGCTGCGCTGGGGCCGGCAGCCGGCTAATCAGGCCTAAATCCGCTCGCAAATCCCGGGTAGGGAGTGGAGCAGCACGGAGCACGCAGGGCGGCCGGGCGTGCTTCAGCCCCTGGGATACTTTAAGCGCTTCCTAATGGTTTTAGGCAGAGAGCCTCCCCAAGCAGGGTCTCGACCTCCCGGTGCTGCTGCCAGAGCCGGCTGAGGATGATGCCGCCGCGCTGGCGAGGGGCAGGAATCCTCCGGACCTCGCCGTGGAGGAGGTAGGGTCTGACCCTGCTGCCGCCGCGTGAAGCCCGCGTTATAACTGCCTTTTATCCGCCTTACCGGATGATGCCGGGCTTAACGCCGCAGCCTCTCCGGGCGCACGCACCCCCGGCACCCCCCCAAGGGCAGCGCTAAGGCAATTAGTGCTGGGAAATGGGACCGTTAGCCTGCCTGGCCGTGCTGCCTGCCCTGCCGGCACCGGGAGCATGTCCTTGCCGTGGCCCGGGCTGGCCCTGGCTGCACGTGGTCCCTCTGGCTGGCCATTGCTTCGGGACTGGGGGTCCAGCGCAGCGTGGGGTCCCAGCCGGGAAAGCATCCGATCCGGCATCGGGGGTGGTTTTGGTGCCGGATCAAGATGAGGGGCTGGGGGCGATGGAGGGTTTGCACCCATCAGCGGGCGAAGCCTGGCTGGCTCTGGCTGCCACGGGATGCTGCTCGCCGCGGCCGGCTTGTCAACGCCAAAGCCACCGCCATCCCTCTCTCCCTGCAGTACAAGATGGCCCTGCGGAGGAAAAACAAGCATTTCAGGAGCATTCGGCCCACGCCAACTGTGAGAAGTAAGGTCATGGCGCGGCTTTCCCTTTGCCACGGCTCGGTGTGTGCCATGCCGTCTTTGCCGGGGCGTGGCAGGAGTTGGGGGGCTCGCCGCAGCGATGTGGGGGGCTGCTGGGCAGAGCCATCCGCGATGGTGCTACAGGCTGCGGGCAGAGCCTGGCAGGGATCTGGCCCCTGCGGAGAGCTCTTTCCGGTGCCGTGGCACGGGTCTGCAGGCAAAGCTCACCTTGAGCTTACTCTCGTGCTGTTTTTGGGGGGACTGGCTGGCTCAGCCCCCACCAGTAGCTGGGTAAATGCCCTAAGCTCCCTCCCCACATAGCCAGGCAGGGGTGGGAGGTTGGTCCATGACTCCGGATGCCGTGGCATCTCCCCCCACCATCCCAGGGACCACCCTGGGCACGAGCATCACCAACCCACCCCCTGCCCCAGGGACCTGGCACAGGGGAGGAGACGTTGCCCACGGGTGGTCCTGAGCTGCCCCAGGCTTCTCGGCTGCCGGTGTTGCCCCACTGCGCCCTGCGTGCCGGCTTTGGGGGGGGGGGGCAGGATCCTGGGGGGCCGGGGGCAATGAGCAGCTGATGGGCGACTTCTGCTTTTCGGGGCTTTGGCTGTGATGCGTATTCGGCTTTGGCTGAAGCAGAACTCATGCCGGACCTCAGCGCCTGGCACCCAGGTGTCCCCAGGGGACCCCCGATGTCCCCAAGCCCAGCAGCATCCTGACCCCCATCCAGCGGGTAACCGGGCTGGGGGGGTGGCGGTGAGGAGCTGTCTGCAGAGCGAAGCCGGTTGTGTTTGAGGGTGCCGCTCGCCGGGCCAGCGCTGGCAGAGTTTGTGCCATACCGCCGCTGCTGGCTGCGAGGGTCAGCTCGGTCCCTGCCGCAGCATCCCCCCCGCACCCCCCCATACACCAAACCTCCGGGGACCATTGCAGGCTCCGGCTACGCCGCAAAGCCGCTGCCTCGGGGGGCCGCCGCGCAAGCTCTCGGTGGGCACGGCCGCGCTCCCCTCCCCGCGGCGTGGCACGGCACAAGCCAGCGCCCCGCCAACCCTCGGCGCGTGGGCGAAGGCGATGGCGGCGACGATGGGGAGGCCTGGCGAGGCCGGGTGCCAACCGGGGCCCTCTCACCCCTCGTAGGTGTCTCGGAGCTGGAGCCGGTGGCGGATAAGGACGCCAGCGGACTCCGAGCTCACCGGGCGCCGCCGTCACTCAGCCCCGCCGCGCCGCCGGCACGCCCTGCCTCCACAAAGGATGCTGAGCCTGCGAGCTGCTCGCTCCCCTCCACGCAGCCTGCCACCGCCACCACCGCCGGATCCCTTATGGACCTGCCGACCGCCGGCGAGAAGCTGGAGCATTGCACCAAAGCCAGGCCCCGGCCCAACCGCCGGCACAAGCAACCGCCCAGCAAGCCGAATGTAAGGGGGTGTGGGGGTGGTGGGCAAGGGGTAGGGGGGTGGATTTGGGGGGGGGGGGTGTCCCTTTTTTTTTTATTTTACAGTTGGGTGAATTATCGCAGTCGGGGTTTGTCGCGAGGCAGGAAAATGAGATGCGCGGAGCCGCGGCTGGTTTATTATCCCGCATTTCAGCTGCTGCCGGAGCCTCCTCCTCGGAGGGGGGCAGCCCGAAAGGATGGGCAGGGGGGCTGGGGGGGGCCAGGGAAATCATCCATCCCCTTTCCTGCTGCCCGCTGGGAGATGCGGAGCGGTGAGAGCCGGCAGAGAGGCAGGGGGGAACGAAAAAACCCGCAGAGTTTGGGTGCAGAGGGCTGGCGCGTTTGGCAATGGCTCCGGCTGCTTCTCTCCTCCTGCGCCCAATTTGCTCCCCCCCATCCAAAACCCCTTGGCCCTGAAGCGCCGGTGGCCGCCACGGCTCCCAGTGATGCTGGTGGGGATCTGCCGGCTGCGGCAGGGTGGGTATCGCCCCCCCACCCACCCAAAGGGTGAGCACTTGGGGATATCCTGCCTTCGCAGCCCCCTTCCCAAAGGAAAAGTAACTTTTGGGTGCAGTTAGCGGAAAGTCTGGCTCCATCGCCGTCCCCAGGGCTGGATCCTCCCGGCATCACCTCGTCCCCACGCCACCGTGATGCAGCTGGATCCTTCCACCAGCCCAAAAGTCCTGGCTTGCATGGCTGTGGCGATGCTTGCCCTCGGACCGTGGTGGGACCAGCGCTGCCGTGGGGCCGGAGGAGAGCCCGGAGCGGTTTCCCGCAGGCAGGGCGGATGCTGGAGGCTGGCAGGGGCCAGGCAGGGCCTGGGGGCCGTCACCCTGGCACATCTCTAGGCAGCGGGATTGGCATGCTCGGCACCCGGCGTTGGCCAAGCCTTGAGCGAGGATGGGCTTTGATGGATGTGATGTGACAGGGAGAACAGATCTCGGATGGCTGGAACGGCTCCTGAGCGGCATCAATCCAGCCGTAATGAAAAGTCGTTATGGATTGAAATGCCATCGATGGGGAAGCGCCTCCCTTTCAGCGCCACCAATGCTGTCCCACGTGTCGGGGCGAGGAAGGTGCCATGGAGGAAGGCTTGGCCATGGCATGGACTGCTTTGCCGTGGGGATGGAGTGGGTGGCCTTCGTGCAGGCTGTGGTGGCATTCCAAGGTTGGACTTGAGGATAACCATCAGCCCGAAGGGTGCAGATGTGGGTCCACTCAGGAAACCCGCTCCATCACCCACCAGGAGTGTGGGTGTCTCTTCCTTGGGGCTCAGACGGAGGAAGCATCCCTGCCAAAGGCTTCTCCCACAGGGACAGTGGGGTCGGAGACCCGGCCCAGCTCTAGGATTTGTCATGGTGTGTCACCAAGGAGGGTCAGAGGCACCTGAGCGTGTATGGATGCCGTACCCCAGCCACCGTGCTGGGGAGCCACCAGCACCCCAGACGTGGCACCCAGCAGGGTGCAGGCAGCCGAGCTGCCCTGCCTGCGCCGGCAGAGCGAGGGGCTGGCAGGAGCCCAGGGTGGGCTGGAGCTCCCGATGCCCCAGGGATACGGCAGGATCAGAGCTGGGATGCAGCTGATAACACCACGGTCTGACTTTTGTGCTGGATGCACAGCGAGATGGAGGTTGCTAGCACCCATCCTGCACAGGCACCCACTTGTAGGTGCAGAAGCACGGGTGGCACATGTTTGTGCGGGGGGGTGTATCTTTGCCCCGGGCCGGGCTGATGGCCACGCTTGTTTGCAGGTGCAGCCCGTGGCCTGTGAGAACAGCGAGGACAGGAGCATCACCCGCGTGGACGAGGGGCTGGAGGACTTCTTTGCCAAGAGGCTCATCCCAGAGGAGCTGCCGTAAGCCCAGGGGGATGCCCGGGGTCCCCCACAGGCACCCAGCCCCAGGATTTCACCTACCCTGCAAACGCTGCTGGTCCCAGTGCCGGAGGGATGCTGGGGAAAACATCCCTTCTTGCGACAGGGACCCAGCTTGTGCATCTCCCCGGGGCATCGCCAAGGGCGAGGCTGGTGGTGGTGGGAGAAGGCTGGGATGCAGCTACAGGGTGCAGGATGCGGCCAGCACCCCGCTCCCACCAGCCTGGGGAGGGGCTGTGGGGCCTGTCCCATAGCGGGGAGGCAATGGGGCAGCACCCATAGGATCCCATGCTGGGAACAGGTACCGTTGCTGGGACAGCATCATCTCGGGGCGGGGGAGAAATGATCCCTAGCCCCTCGGCAGAGCTCTGGGTTCACCTTTTCCAATGCTTCATCTCTCCCCAGCCCCACGGCTCCGGAGACCTGCCCTGGATCAGCCCCTCTGGCCCCCTCCGGCTCCCGCACCCTCAAGAAGAAAATCGGGAATTTTTTTGCCTTCAAGAAACCCAAATCCAGCCGGGGCTCGAGGTGTGAGAAGGAGCCCGAGGGTGGCCCCGCCGCCCCCAGGAGCAGGCGCTCGATGCTCAGTGACATTTTACGGGCCCCCAGCAAGGCGGGCGAGGCGGGCAAGCCGCTGAGTAAATCGGAGGAGGGGGGGCTCGCTGCCGAGCCCCGGGCAGAGCCCGAGCACTGCCAGACCCCTGACTCTGCCCGCAGAATCCGGCCCAAGTACTCACGGGAAGGCAAATCCCAGTCGCTCATATTGCTGTCCGGGGAGGATGAGGATGCGCTGGGGGTCAGGCATGACAAGGTAAGCACTGTCACCGTCACTGAGCCACTGCTGACCCTGCTCTTCAGCTCACCCGGTGGGTACTGCTCCCACCCAAGGGTGCTGGTGGGGGGGTCAGCTGGGCACCGCAGGGGGATGTGGGGGCACCGCAGGGGGATGTGGGGACACCGAAGCGATGGCTGGGGAAATCCCTGCTGGGTTGTGGCCGTGCCTTCATCTCCTGGGGGCACGGCTGGGGTTAGGGACCTGGGTGCCCTGTAGGCAGGCAGGGGGGTGCTGTGGGTGCTGCGCTGGGTGCCGTGTCCACGGCAGGGCTGTGTCTGTCCCGCAGAAGAGGCACCTGGAGAAGAGCGAGGGGGAGCTGCCCGGCTCCTTTGAGCAGCGCGTGCAGGTCATGCTCCACCGCATCGGCGTCACCAAGGGCCCGGCTGCCGAGGGCAAGAAGCAGCAGGTGGGGAGCGGCTCCGCTTTCAGGACAGATCCTGCACCCAACGTGGGGGTAGAGGTGGTGGTCCATGGGATGGGGGTACCCTGGCCAGGACCAGCAGCACCCGGCTCTGTGCCGCCACTGCTCATGGCCTCTGTCCTGTCACCTAACCCTCTGTATGGGGACCCATATATGGGCTCCTATACATGCATGGTGTCTGTCTGTCCCTTCTTCCCTGGCATGCACCCATACCCTGCAGCCACCCCAGAGGCCAGCAGCACCCTGTCCTCTGCCACCCATTGTCCTTGAGGGAGCTGCCACCCTGACCCGCCCCCCCCTTACCAGGTTTCTTTCCTCTCGCAGAGCAAAGACAGCGAGATCAAGAAAGCCGGCTCAGACGGTGAGGGGCTGCATCCCCACCCTGATCCCCCCACAGCTGGGCACCCATGGGGTGGGCACGGGCAGGCACCCTGGGGCTCCCAGCTGCAGGTCCCACCACATCCCCCCCTTGCCGGGTGCTGGTGGCACGGGGTAGACCCCAGCTCGCTGATGCTGGCCGGTGACTTGTGCTTGCAGGGGACATCGTGGACAGCTCTGCAGACTCCCCCCCCTCCCTGAAGGCCCGCACGCACTCCATGTCCACAGGTGGGTCACCAGTGGGTGCCGGGGGGGGGGTCACACTGGCCCCCAGGGCAGAGGGCTCTGTCCCCTCCGCTAGCACCAAGCAGCACTATGTGGGGACTGGTGCCAACGGGGACATGTGGGCGTGGGCACCCAGGCAGGGTCCTTCCCTCCGGAGGGTCCCCTACACCCATGGGTGCCCAACACCCCTGGGTGCCCAACCCTGGCGATGGCGGATGGAAACCCTTGCCTGATCCCCGGGGTGGCTGCAGGCTGGTTCCCAGCACCAAGAGCCATCCCCTGAGGCCGTTACTGCCTGGCACCCACAGCTCTGTCCTGCCCTCCCCACAGACGCACCCTTCCGCAGCTCGGCCGCCGCGATGGAGCCCAGCGCCGGCGTGGCGGAGCCCCGGCCAGCCTGGAAAGCCCTGGGGAGGCAGCTGCCCGCCGAGCCGCAGGGCACCAGCTCCGACCAGCCCCGGCGCTCCTTCATCCTGGCTGAGCCCAGCTGGCTGCCGGAGCCCGGGGGTCGGGAGGGTTGGAGCAGCAGCCTGCCACGGCCGGGAAGGAGTGTGCCGACAGCGCTGCCGCGGAGGGTCAGCCATGGTGGGGAGGTGGGTGCTGGCAGCCCCCTGCCCACAGCACCCAACACTGAAGGTAAGGATGCGTGAGCTGCCAACGGGGTCCCCCATCCCGCTGCTGGCGTGTTCCCGGAGCCCCTTGGGAATGGAGGGCAGCAGGGATCCAAGCACCCAGCACTGGGTGCTGATGGGGGACTGCCAGAAGGTCAGGGTGCTGCAGGCTCCCCCCTTGACAGCACCTCCCTGCTGCTTTTCCAGACAACCGGCTGACACCGTGGCTGGCAGCACCGCGGGGAACCGGCCGCCGAGCTGTGTCCGTCCACGAGGAGCAGCTCAGGGAGCCCGAGTGCCCGGCGGAGCTGGGAGGTAAGTGAGGGCTGGAGTGGGACCCCCAAACCCCCCTTGCATCCCACGCCAGAGGAGGCAGGCGGTGGCACGGTGGCATCCCATGTGCCTTGTGGTGCTGCCTGTCTCAGCTGGTGGGTGGCTGCCCGTGGTGCTGGGGTGATGGATGATGGCATCACCACACTGGGAAGATCCTGGGGGGGAGAATTGGCATTGGGATCAGCTCCAGCAGCAGCCAGGCTGCCTGGGATCACAGGCAGAAAGTGGGCAGGAACCAGGCGGTTGCGCCCCACCGTAACACGGGGCTGGGTTGTGTTTCCCCCAGCGGGCACCGTCCCCCCGCGCCTGCGGCGGTCGCCCGTGTTCAAACGGAGGACCAAGCACGACTCCCTCCCGGAGCCGGAGGGCAAGCCCAGACCATCCTCGGATGCTGCAGGTGAGAGGCGATGCTCCCCTCCCTTGCACCCCGCTAACGTGGGTGTTGGCGTATGGATGGTCCGTCCCCTCCACGCTCACGCCAGCACCCGTGACCTCTCTAGGTGCCACGCTGCAGGACTGGCCCCGTGCCGGGCTGGAGGAGCCGCAAACTGGAGCGGGCACGGAAGGCGAGCGACCGCAAGCCCTGGCACAAACTGTTGCGAACGCACAAGATTCAGCAGCCGTAGACCAAAGACGCCCGGTGCCGGGCCGGGGGGAGCCAGCCCTGGGACAGTGAAGCCCCTGCATGCCGCTGCACTGTTCCCAATAAAACCCTGCAAGCAAGCGCGCGGTGCCGGGGTGATTGGCAGCTGGGGTGCGGAGAGCAGAGACGGGGCGCAGGTCTGCTCCGTACCGGGCTGGCGTGGATGCGGCCACAGGGCCGGCTAACGACGGCATCACCCACCTTTCGCTGCGGGGACGGCCAGGCCACCAGCATCGCCCGGGAGAGCAGGGATGCCCAGGGACTGTGCCGGAGCCCTCAGGATGCACCGAGTGACATCGGCTTCCTCGGATGGCCCCTGCCGCTGCGGGCTGCAGGGCGGGAGCTGGTGATTTTAGGCAGCAGCTGCGCAGGCAGTGGCGGTGCTGGCAGCCAGCCATTTTTAGCAAGCGTTACTAGGGCCCTTTCACCTCTCCAGCTCCTCACCCCGCAGGGTACCGCTTTCTCCAGCCCCTCAAGATGCAGGTTTCCATCAGCGGGACCGTGACCCATCGCATTTCAGCACGCAACTCTGCAGCCAAGCTCCAGCCGCGCCCGCCTCGCCATCCCCGCAGCTCTCCCGATGGCACCAGCGTTACCCCAACACCCAAGAGGCTTTCTCCTGCGTTGACCTCCGCTCCGGACCAAATGCATTCCTTACATGGATGTTTACGACAAAGCAGCAAGATGCTTATTTTTTCTTTTTTTTTTTTTCCCTTTTTTTTTTAATACAAGAGCTGTGTATTTAAAAAATATACAATTTTTATTTTTAATTTCTACAGCATAACCCTGCGGGATATTTTTTGTAACAAACAGTGCAGGACCCTACCTAGACCAATCAATAAAACGTCCAAACTCCTGCGCTGCCTTCGGAGCGGGGATCAGGTTGTAGGGCCTCTGCCATTGTTGCCACCCCTGCTACGGTGGCACCAGGTCACCTCTTGTCACCCACTCGCTGGGCCAGGGCTTTCGGAAAGGATGGAGAGAGAGAGGTGGGAGAGGGATGCTGGCTCATGCACAGGCATCCCTGAACAGATGCTTTCCCCTCTCAGCGCTGAGGGTGCTGGCCTTCAACAGGTCATGTCCCCAGCATCTCTGGAGCCAGGGTCTCTGCAGCCAGGCCAACCCACTCAGCGGTCCCCTCGGGGACAGGGGTCCTGGAGTCCCCCCCATCCCTCCCATAACTGCTCTTCCCAGGCAGCACTAAATTGTTTTGGCTGAACTGGTAAAGAAACGAAGGCCGGGCTGGGCTCAGGAGTCCACCTCCCTGTCTGTGAGTATCCAGCACGCCCACTTCAGCATCGCCTTCGAGATCCTGCGAAACCAGACCGGGGGAGCCAGGGTGAGAAGGGACCCGGCTGGGGACATGCTGCTGGGCACCGGGGCAGCCCGGTGACAAGGGGTGAGGCGGAGTGTGGGGAGCCGCCGCAGGGATGCAAGCAGTGATGCCCACATCCCATGCGGCCAGCTGTGGAGGGAACAAGGGACGGCTGTACGAGGCCATCACTGCACTGACCTGACAGATCTTATCCGCTCGCAGAGCTCGGAGCTTGGTGCCTCGTATCTGTACTGGACCGGCTTCTCCTTCACGTACTGCAGAAGCAAAGGGTAGGGTGAGGCTGGTCTGCCCCAGCGGCAAAGCCCAGAGCACAGCCCCACCACCCAGCCTGATACACCTAGGGAACTCCGGGGACTCTCCCTCAATCATTTCCTGTTCTTCCAATCTTATTTTACCCGGAGAGCTGGAAGATGTTCCAGCAACCGTTAGTTCCCACCCAACAAAGTCATGGATGGGCTCAACCACATCTTCACCCAGTGCTCCAGATCCTCCTTCGCAAGGGTTGGGGCCACCATCTACACGGACACCTGCCTTCAACTGCTCAGCCCCATCGGCCAGGTGAGGAAAGGCCTTGGCATGGACACCATGGGTGGGGGGACACAAAGACCCTCCCTGGGGACCACCCCCCAGGGGACCCCACCAGCTGCTTCATCTTTACCGGCTGCAGAGCTCTGCGCTGCTCCGGCCTGGAGCTGGGGCCGCTTGCTGGGGATGCTTCCTCCTCCTCTTCCTCAGAGAGCTGCTTTCCATGCCGCAGCCCCGTGTCTTCCTTTCTGCTCTTCTTTGCGCCCCGTGTGCTCACGAGCTCCACCCTCCTGCCTGTGTCTCTCCCCCTGCCCCATGGGGCACTTCGGGGATGCTGCCGCCCACTGAGGGCCAGCAGCGCCTGGCCATCTCCCGCCAGCAGCTTCCTCTTGGCACCCACAGCATCTCCTCCCTGGGTCCTGGCACGAGCCAGACCGTGCTTCAACGTATCTGGAGGGAAAGCTGTGCCACTGGAGTCCGCCTGCTCCCTGTGAGGCGTCCCTTCGGACAGGGATTGCAAGCGGCTGCTGGGCAAGACAGGAAAAGCCGGAGAAAGAGATGGCAGGGTGGCCTGAGAGCCCCCCGATACCTGCGGGCCTTGAGCAGCGCAGGGGGCATCGCAGGCTGCCTCCGCAGCTGACGTTGCCCGGGTGGTGCCGGCCTCCACCGGACTGGTATTGCCGTAGGAGCAAAGCAGGGAGGGAGAAGAGGTCTGCACTGGCTCTCCCTGCGGCAAGCCCTCGGGAGTGTCCTGGCTGCACGGTTCCAGCAAGTCAGGGGTGTTGCTGTCAGCAGCCACATCTTGCTGGGTCTTTGGTGAAAGGTCGTGTTGTAAGGTCTTCTCTGGTAAGAGAAAATGCATGGTCAGCTTGGGCAGGGGGCAGGTGGTGGGACCTGCCGCAGCATGTCAGGTTGGGCAGGACAGCATCGGAGCTGGAACGATGCAGGCACAGGGCAACGGGAACACTACAGCACTACTTTTTGGCCAGGGGAAAGCAAGCTGGCATCCAGGATGAGCTATATGGTCACCCAGTGAGGGGAGAGGGGTTGTCTCCTGCCAGCAAGGCAGGCTGGATGCCCTGGGGCATGGGGACTCACCACCCGAAGAGTTCAGGGTCAAAGATATTGGGGGGAGCCTGTTCCAGGGGTTGTCCAGGGATCCCTCCGAGCTCTCCGACAAGGCTGTTGACTCTGCGGCTGCAATGGTGAAGTCGAGGGTTGATTTTGGCAAAGGAAGCGGCTGCCCACTCCCAACCCTGCGGCGGCTACAAAGAACTGTGCACAAGGTCTCGGAGGCAGCACTTGAGGGGAGCTCTGAAAGCCCTTTCCAGCCAAAACTGGGGTGTACTCCAGCCAGACTTCTTCCACGACCTCCACCAGCCCCTGTAGCAGGCAGCAGAGAGGCAAACGCTGCCCAGGGAGCAGGCAGGCAGGAGGAAGACCTCCTACACCCTGCACTGTCCAGGACAGCAGCTCCCTTCATCAACTCCTCTACATAGAGCTCCTGCAGGTACTTCTGCAGCAAAGCTTGGTGACCCCAAGCCCAGTGAGGTCACACAAGCCCATCGGTCAGGAGACTTGGGCTCCGTGATGGCATCCAAGGGACAAAATAGTTTGTTGTGCTCCTGCACAATGAACCAAAGCTGCTCAGCTTCAGGAGGCTGCAGGAATGGGACCATTCCCTGCCTGCTCAAGGCAGGGCTGCGAGTCCTGGTCTCCCAAAGACCTGGCTATGCCGGTACCTCCTCTGCTCAATCCAAGGAGAAGATGGGCTGAGCCAATTTCAGAGGAAAACACTATGAGGCTGGATGGGATCTGGAGGTCCCACTACTCACGGCTGGCTTGGGATACAACACTTGAGTCGCCCGGCACTGTCCTGTCATCATCACTCTTCCCGGGAGTTGCCTCGCTTGTGTCTGCAATGAAAGGGGAACAGCTGGTTGCGTCCCAGCACGGTGTGCACCCAGAGGAAAGGAAGCCTTCTCCCCATCCCAGGGAGACCCTTCGCCTGCCTGGGCACTGAACTGCCCACCTGCCTACCCCGCAGACAAAGCCACTGCACTGACCTGCCTTGGAAGCATCGCAAGCAACTGCTTCCTCCTCTGGAGGGATCACCAGGGTGTTGGCTGGGACCGTGAAGATGTCCTCACCCTGCTGAAATGAGACACGTTACGTGGTTTTTGCTGGGCAGTCCCACTGGAGCTGCAGGAGCCCACCCGTAGCTGGTAGCTGAACGCCATCTCTCTCCCCAGCAAACCTCCAGCTCTGGCCAGCGCTCTTCCCCTTCCTTCTCCCACCCCTCCAGAGCAGGGTCCCCACCATGAGCTATCTCAGCAGCCAGACTGACCTCTTTCTTGCGCTCTGCCTCCCACTGGGTGACAGGAACCTCGTCCTTCACTGTCGCTGGGGTGTCATTGGGCATCCGTAAATCCAAGCATTCCTCAGCATTTTCCTTCAAAACCTCCAGCTGGTTCTGTCCTATGGCATCGATCAACTGAGAGATGGATGGCTCTGGAGCAAAAACACATGAGTGTTAGTGGAGAAGACACCTTAGTTCAGGGCAAGCCTCACTTGCAAACGCTTTTACTCTGCTGCATGACTGTCATGTGCACTGAAGCCTGTGGCAACACACAAAATTCTGCATTTCCTTTGTTTCTAGAAACTATTTTTCCTTTCTCCACACAGGTCCTGGAGCAGCAGCATGAGCATGGGTGTGCAATGGCCCATGCTGCTTTAGCTGTCAGCACCATCTTGTCCTGCTTTGGGCTTAGCAACGTTGCCTTGTGAGATTTGGTCATGTTTGTGCTACCTCTGCCTAACACAGACAAAGCTGAGAAGAGCCGGGAGCCCCACCGAGCAACCAGAGCATCGCGTGCCCCCCCCCCAGCCCTTTACCTGAGCTGGGAGCGTTCTTCAGAGCGAGACTCCTCCTGCAATGACCAAGGAGAAGACAAAACCTGGTTAGGGCTGGGGCGCACAGAGGCCAGCAGCCCTTTGCAGCTCTTGGTCGCAGATCGAGCACCCTGGCTTGGGAGAAGCAGCTTGTGAAAGTAGTGGATTTCGCACTGGGTGCCAGATCCAGTCACTGCTCAGTATCCCAGGAATACCCATCAGGGGGCCCTGTTGCTGCAGACGGACCGATGGAGACCCCTGAGGATCTCCAGAGTTGGGTCTCCAAGCGTGAAGAATGAGCTGTGCAGGGCTTCACCCACCCGGTCGTGCTGCCCACGGCTGGAAGAAGCAAGTTCCCTACGGGTGTTTCCTCCCAGCTCTGCCAGCTCAGAGGGAGAGGCTGGGTTAGAGAGCCCTCTGTGTCACCAGGATCTCATGGTCTACTCAGCTCTGTCACGTCCTGGGCCAGGGAGTCCCACAGGTTAACCAGGAGCTGCCATAACATGTGCCTGCCCTTGCCAGCCTGCTCTAGCCCCACTCAGAGCCTGCAGGCTCTTGTCATGGTGTCTGGATACATCCCCCCAGCAATGGCCAGCCCCGTACTTACAGCCAGAGCTCCTTTATCTTCTGCAGCACAGAGGGCTCCTGGTTCCTGCGGCAAGAGAGAAGCCAGTTACTGATTCCCTCCACATCCCCACCTTCCTTCACAGCTTGCAATGGACACAATTCCTCTTTCAAAGAGGAAAAAGTCCCCACCACAACGAGCTCACACCAGGACTCCCACGGTCAGCACCGCTCTGGGGAGATGAGGAAGCCCCCCTAGAGAAGAGCCCCCTCCCCACCCCATGGGCCGTACCCGTCAGATGACTCCAACCTCTGCCTCTCCATGGGCAGCACGATGAACCGCTGGGCTGTGAGGTAAAACTCGCAGTCCTCCTGCGGGGAAAACAGAGCCCATAAGGCACCTCTGCAGTCCCACCTCTGCTCCTACCTCCCCCGGGGCCAGTGGGGACCCACCCCAGCTCTGCCACTGACCCTCCAATCAAACTGAGAGCCTTCCCCCAAAGGACAGCCCCCTTCAACTGCAGGTTTGTACCCTCCTGCATCAGCCCATGGCTCTTCAAGAGCCACAGGCCAGGCTGGGTCAGCCCGAGGCCACGGGGACACTCCTGAACCCCTGCAAGGGGACAGCAGGCAGCTCTGCCACCAGTGCTCCACGCAGGTCTCCTGCAGCTGCACGGCAGCAGGAGATAACAGCCAAGTGGCCCTGGAGGAGATGCACCACATCTCCATGGAGGGCTCGGGCCATCCCCTGACCCAGCACCCAGGTTAAGCCGTCGTCACTGCCACAGACCCTCCCAGGAGCTGCACATGGAAGAAGAGAGAAGAAAGACTACCCCTCATCTGCCTCCAGCTCCTGGGAGCAGCTCAAAGCAGGTAAGCATGCAGGAAGCAAGGCAAGGTCAAGGAAGAAGTTGCTTCCACTCATGAGAGCCCTTACCAGCCTGGCCTCCTCCCGGAAACACACCGTGTACTTCTGCAAGACGATAATTCTGCAAATAAGGCTGGAAAGCCTGAGCTGCATGTGGGTGCTAGAAAAAGAGCAGAGCAGGAATGTCTTGGAGAGAGGAAGAACAGAGTTGGACCACCCAGACACATAGCGGGACTCCCCAAACAGCTATGCCAACCAGATCGGGGCATGCTGGCACACGTCTCGGCATGAGCGTCAGGGGCCAAGGGCTTCTGGTTCCTGCAGCTTATTCCTGCTGCTTATCCTTGGCTCTGCTACCAGCACCCTGCCAGTCTAGGGGTGTCCAAATGGGGAAACAGAGGAAAGCACTGAAGGAGCAGCCCAGGCTACCATAGTTAATGCTCTGGCTCCTTTCACAAAGACCACGGGCTCTTTAGTCCTTTCTAATCACGTCTACATGGCATCACAGCTTCTGCCATTGAACCCTGCCCACTCCAGCCAGCCGAAACCAGAGCACTGAGCACCGGCGTTCCGACTTTCTTCCCTTAGCAGCTCTTTCACGCAGACTTCCCACCCTGTGACTGCTTTAGCTTAACACAACCTGAAACAAGACCAGGCAGGAGCCCCACTAGCAGCTGTGGAGAACCGCTGTCCCAGCCACAGCCGAGTCACGGTGGAACCCACTTTTCCTCCGCCCGCAGAGCTTCGGACGTAATGACCACGCGGATGTAGTAGGACCCATCTGAGACCTGTAGGACGGCATCTTGGAGGACCCCAGGTTGGCCTGGAGCAGTTGAGTCACTCAAAACCTATCAAGAGATTGAGGAGGGGGGGAAAAAAGTCTCACTCAAACTTCCCAGTGAACAAGGATAGGAAACCAGGCCTGGCTGAGAGCCTGGACTCTTAGGAGAGAAGGTCACCATTCACCGTGAAGCCAGGTGGTAACGCTTACCCCAAGGCCAAGTGGTCCTGGCTGGACCGAGCAGCCTCCATGCCAAGACAGAACAAGGGACATGCCACGTTGTGCAAGAGAGCAATTGAAGGCAAGGTGGGAAAGGAGCCAAAACCAAGCATTTTTTTACCCAAACCAGCAACAGGAATCCAGACAAAAGGGATCTGGGCAGGCTTGGGACACATGCTCCTCTGCAAAGCAGAGGGAGACAGAGAGCAGCAGTAATCAGCAGGATCATTACAGCCATTCTGGTCTTCTGAATGAAGTTCCTGGTGTAGCAGCCCTGAGCCTCTACTAAGCCGTGTCCATGCTGGGTTGAAACAACCCCTGAGGGAAGCAATAAACTGTTCATTCAAGTCTCATACCCACCTCCTCCGTGGGCTGGGAGCTGTGGATCAGTCCCGGCCTGTCCTAATCCCTACAGCCCTGGGCTTCTCCTGGTACACACCTACGGTTTGGTCACATACGTCATGTAGGTCGTTTACCTGACTGGTGATGTTGGGACATGAAGCACAAAGAAGGGACGTGAAATTGCATGTCCCACCGTGCACAAAAGCCACCTGCATCTAACAAGGGGTGCACCCATGTCTTTTAATAGGTGCTCACCGTGCTAAAAAGACCAGTCATTGTCAGCTGGGACCTTCTGACAACAAAAGCCTGCCAAACCTACAGCATAAACTCCCTGTACAAGCCAACAAGGCTTGCTGCTGGGTTTAAGGATGCCCATGGCACCAGGATCCTGTTCTGGCGGGTATCACAGCTCAGCCACCCAGCAGTCCCCGCTGGCCGTGTCCCCTAGCCCTGGTGGGAGAAGTCCAGCGTGCAGGTGGCCAGTCCCACCACGTGCTCACTCACTGTGGGCAACTCTTGATTCCCAACGTGGGGCAGAGTGGCTTAGCGCACGCTGCGGAAGAGCACCGGTACCTGCAGCAGGCAGGGCTGGGTAAAAAACAAGATAAAAAGGACGGTAGGTTTGGAAGTTATAGATCTGAAACAGATAGAGAAGAAAGTAGGCATAGCTGGAGCCCCGAGCAAGCAGGAGAAAGGGTCTGCTTCCAACCTTCATTCATTGTGGAGGACTCAGGTGGGTGGAGGTTGGAGAGTGGTCACACTGAGGGAACTCTCCCCATTAATCTCTCGAGCCCTAGGCAGGAGCCACTCATTCAGCGCTGGGTCTTCATCAGCCCAGGCACAAGACGTCTCCTGCTTGGGAGCGGGGACTGGGCCGAGAAGTAGGGAACCAGTGATTTTACCACTTCCATGTCTTCAGATGGGATGGGGAACAGGACCACAGGGTCTCTTCTCTCTCGCTGTCATTTTTTTTCTCCCCATCTCATCTCTGCTTCCATTTAAATCACAACATCCATCTTTCTCCTTCCTCCTCCTGTTAGTAAGGAGACACCTGACTTGCCTCAAACATTTCATCCCCAAAAGATGTTAGGAGATTGCCAACAATAACATTGTCCATGGTGGGATGCTTCTACAGGCACCCAAAGGCTGTGAGAGAACAGCAAACTAGAGCACCGAAGCTGGGTTTCTCCAGCATCCAGGTCATGACCACAACCCATCATGAGGCAGGAACCACATGCCCTGCCCATGTGGATCTCATATGTGCTTGTGAACCCCGTTGTCTCACAGCACCCTCATCCAATCCCTCCAAGTCCACAGCAGCACTGACTCTGCTCAGTTGTTTTCCTCCTGCTTCCTTCCCGCTGCCCATCAGGCCTCAAACAGGCAAGAGTCCCCTCACTAAAGCTCTCTCCTGCCACAGGGGATAGATCAAATGTCAAAGACATCGCCAGTGCTGCACAAAAAGCTCTCCAGGAACTACGTAGGGGCAGGTTTTGTGCCTCAGAGCCCCATGCCCTGAATCACCCCAAAAGAGGCTCTCCCAGAAAAGCCAGCATCCATGGGAGGACGAGCTCGTGGTCCCACCAGGGCTCACCACCAGACAGGACGAGGCTCCAGACACCTCAGCAGGTCCTGCTTCTGCCTCATGCTACCTGCTGTCAGGACCACGCATCAAAAGACATGATACAAGGAAGGACGGGATGCAGAGAGGAGGAGGAGGAAGGCAAGGAAGCCTGCGAGTGTGAAGCTAGGAGAGGAGAGAGATGACCTTGGAGACCACAAGCTCTTTGGGCAAGAGCAGGGCACGCATACCAGAGGTGCAAAAGTCACTGAAAGCTGCCAGAAATGGGCAAAGCAAAGCTCCTCCACCTCAAAAAAACAATAATCAGGGACTTTGAGGAGGAAGGGTCACCCACCCACAGGCACTGAACTGGGAACCACTGAACGCTTCCAGGAATTTGGATTTCAAACGCTGTTGGAGCACTTTAGGACAGTCACCCTCAGTACCTACCCGCAGGACCTGCCCAGCGAGGAGATTCTCATTGGCATCCAGCTGCTCGTAATTCACCAAGAGGTTGGCAATCCAAGGCTGCAAGACGTAGACTTTAGGAGAAGACATGTTCTTGTTCTCATACACAAACCTACGGGAGATGAGACAAGGCATCAAATCAGAAAAATGGGACACTGCAAAGCTCCGGCATCCCAGGAACAGTTTTACACCCCAAACACAGCCACAACCCCAGGGGCTGGCTCCAATCCAGCCCAAATCCACCCGCTTCTCCACAAGGACACCCATCTTAAGGGAGCCGTGCCGAGGAAGATGTGCTGCTGGGGCCACGCACGTCCTGCAGCATCCCACTCCTGCGGCAGAGAGGGGACATCAGCAGGCTCCAGAGCTGCGTGCGGGCCGCGTCAGGCCTTTTACAAATCTCTCGCCCATTTCAGGACATTTCCCACCCCCGCCGCCCCTCTTCCCATATTGTTTAGTATCCCCCAATAATTCTTTTCCTGGGTCCAGGACTTAACCATCGCTCTCTTAACCGCAAAAGGGGGAAGGGGGTCTCTCTTTGCTGGATAAGGGCCGTGCTGAGGGGCTGGGAGAGGCAGGGTTGGGGACAGGCAGGGGCATGGGGACGGGCAGGGGCATGGGGACGGGCAGGGGCATGGGGATGGGCAGGGGCATGGGGACGGGCAGGGGCATGGGGACGGGCAGGGCTGCCGTGCCTAACCGCCCCCCGGCCCCCCGCCTCACCTGGGCCCCAGCACCTGGCGCCGCCCCGCCGCCACCCCCGGCTGCTCCCGCCGGCCCCGCTGCTCCCCCGCGCCCGCCCCGCCGGGACAAGCGGCGGCCGCCGCCGCTGCCGCCATGGCCCCGGGCAGCGAGGCGAGATGGGGCCGTGACCCAGGAAGAGGAAACGGGGCCGGGCTGTCGAGGATCCGGGGCGGAGCGGCTGGCGGAGCCCGCCCGGCCCCGGCCCGGGCCGCGATTCAGGCCCCGGCCCCGGCTCCGACCCCGGCCCCGGCCCAGGCCCAGGCCCAGGCCCCGGCCCCGATCCAGGCCCCGGCCCCGGCCCGGGCCGCGATCCAGGCCCCGGCCCCGACCCCGATCCAGGCCCCGACCCCGACCCAGGCCCCGGCCCAGGCCCCGACCCCGACCCCGATCCAGGCCCCAACCCAGGCCCCGGCCCTGATCCAGGCCCCGGCCCCGGCCCCGGCCCCGGCCCCGGCCTCGACCCTGACCCAGGCCCAGTCCCTGACCCCGGCCCCGACCCCAATCCAGGCCCCGGCCCCGACCCCGATCCAGGCCCCGGCCCCGGCCCCGACCCCGATCCAGGCCCTGACCCAGGCCCCGGCCCCGGCCCACACCAGGCTCTTTGCTCTCCTCCAGGCTTTTCCTGGGCACACAGACACTTTTCCCCCTTGTTTAGCCAACTTTCTGTTACCGTTTCCCATTCAGTGGTTCACGCGTGATGACAAACCGTCACTGAAACGCCACCTCCTTTTCACGTTGTTTCCTTTGGGTTTGGCCCCAACAGCTCCAAGCAGCCCCCAGGTTCTCCCCAGGCAGTTGTCCGCGGGAAGAAGCATCTTTTCACAACGGGCTTGCGCACGCTTTGCCTCTTGGGGCATTAAAGCTGCTTACCTGCTCAAATCTGGCAAGCAAACCGGGAAACGTTCAGGCACATGCTGAAGGGACAGCAAACGCCTCCTCTCGCGCAGGTCAGGGCTGAAATCAAGCCGTCTTAAGTCGTGGCTCGCTCCAGCCGGCGTCTTTTTATCCCCAGGCCGGCGGCTGTGGCTGCCTCGGTGGGCTTGGGTGAGCACGGTGAAATGCCACGTCAAGACTGATGAGTGCTACACAGAAGAGTAGACAGCAAGGGTTGTTTTTAAAGAAAAAAATGAATTTATCGGGATCTCTGCGTAAGGTAGCACGCGCACGGAGGATCAAATCCCTTGAACAGGACGGCTGGTTACTGTCCAGCTGCAAAGGTCCTCGTAGCAGCATCTCCAGCTGGAGCAGCTGACACTCCCCGAGCTTACACCCACCCCGTCCCACACCATCACCTGCCTGATCTGTTGTTACTAATTATCTTAAACTACCTACAAAACATCTCCTAACCCTCTTATATATATATGTTCTGCTATTACAAATTGTCTGTGCAGAGTTTGGTCGACGCTGCAGCAGGAACCACCTGGGGAGGCCATGGGACGCCCAGCTCCTCCCCGCAGCGTGTTCATCGGCCCGTGGAGACACGCAGGTGGTGCTTCTCCATTGACTTTAGGTGCAGCAGGAGCTCCTGGGGGATCTTCAGGCCTGTCCCGAGGCTCCTGTATCCACCTCTCAGAGGTTTTCTTTGGAAGGCAGCTAGGAGTTCAGTCCATTGGTCGGTCCGGTGCCTCGCTGCTGTAGGAACAAGCCTGGATCACCCTGGGAGTGGATGTCCATCATGTGCTGTGTGTGCACCTGGGCACAGCCCCAATTCCCGGCCACACCACAGTTACACCCGGATTGCAAAATGGAATTTTATCCTTCTATCACACTTACAACTTAAATACTATAGCTGTTGTTAGAGCAGACTGTCAGGAAGGGGTTGCTCTGGGCAGCTCTGGAGGGTTTCCAAGCAGTCCTGGAGGGTTTTTAGGTTTTCCAGCCTGTTACGGTGGCTGAGGGACACTCACCTGTCCCGGCTGCTCCATTTCTGACCCTGGCTTTGGCATTTGTACAAATCAAGGCCAACAAACTGCACTGTGCAGTGTCAGCAAGTCAACCCTTGCCTGCCTGACCTCGGGTGAGGGGAGGGACAGAGCCTGGTGTCCCACGAGGGAGGGTGGCCGTGGGAGGGGACATCTCGGTGCAGGAACAGGGGTAACGCTGCCCTGGAAAACTGAGCAGCTCAGGTTTGATGAAGCAAGGAAGGTACAAAGAGCAGCTTTCCAGACATCCAGCCCAGGGCATTCCCTGTCTGGGCAGGACACCTGGCTCCCCTTACATCATTCCTCGGCCGCCGGGAAAGGTGGATCGTGGGTATGGACCACAGCCAAGCGGCTGGGGCACAGGCAGAGAATTTCCTAGAGCCACAGGCTGATGCAAGCCCTCACGGGAAAATGTGAGATAACTGAGTAGCAAAAGGCACCTGCAGAGTCAGGGTGAGAGCAGTGCAGCGGCGGACGGAGCAGCATGGCAGGACTTCAGGTCTGCTCCGTTCTGGTGACTGGGGCCAACCGGGGAATCGGCCTGGGGCTTGTCCGGCAGTTCCTGGGGCTGCCAAACCCACCCAAGTGGGTCTTCGCGGCTTGTCGGGACCCCAAGGGACAGCGAGCGCAGGTGAGGCTGGGCTGGGACACAATGGGTTGTAATGGGGGACAGAGGGCCAGGGCAGCAGGTTGGAGCAGGGAGGGGGTTTGCAAAGGGCTCGAGCTGTAGCCGGGCACCCCAGGTGCTGCAGGACAGGGCAGCCCCAAGTTGCAATGGCTGTGGGACCATCTGCGCATGGCATGTGCGGAGAGGACAGTGGCACGTGGTGTGTGCCAGATGCACGGAACCCCATCCGAGGGGAGCAGGGCAGCCAAAGTAGGGTGCTGGGCACGAGGCTGTGCAGGGACGGAGCCAGAGCGAAACGGGCTTTGCCTGGGAAAGGCTGAGCCTCTGCGCAGCTGGTCCAGCATCACCATGCCCACGAGGTCCATTTTCTTGCAGGAGTTACAGAATTTGGCCTCCAAGCACTCCAACCTGGTCATCATCCCTCTCGGTAGGTGCCCTGAGATAGGAGTCCCTCGCCCCAGTTCCCCTGGCGTGTGCCCGGGCGCTGCGCACACCCCGGGAGCCCCGCGCCAGGAGGGAGCCGTGCCGACAGGCCAGTGCCTGTGGGGACACTGGGTGCTGCCATCCCTCCTGCCCATGGCCAACCCCGAGGGCACGTCCCTGGGGGGACACAGGGACCTTCAAGCCACCATGGGCACCCGGGCACTGACCTCCCCTGCGCTGGCTCTGCAGAAGTCACCGATCCCGCCAGCATCAAGGCAGCTGCAGCCAGAGTCGGGGAGCACCTGGGGGGCGCGGGGCTGAACCTCCTCATCAACAACGCTGGAATTGCCAAGTTGAACTCACTTGATACCGAAACGCTGGAGGACATGACCCAGATTTACACCACCAACACGATCGGGCCCCTGCTGCTGAGCCAGGTGAGACCCTCACCCAAGCTGGGCTGTCCCGGGGGGCGCAAAGGGCCGGTGGGAGAGGGTCCCGCCTCTGCTCCGGTGCTGATGGGTTCTTGCCCAACAAGAAGCTCATGGAGCCGCAGGCTGGAGCTCAGGAGCTGGAGCCTGGTGGGCTGGGGCTGTGGGAAGAGGAGGGAGGATGCTCCAGTGCTGGTGCCAACATTGACCGCTGTGGAAGAACCTGGTCCTCTCCCCTGCGCCACCCCCGTGTGTGCCCCTGTCTCCTCTTTCTCCTCGTAGGCGTTCCTGCCCTTGCTGAAGAAGGCTGCCCAGAGGAGCCCGGGCTCAGCGCTGAGCTGCAGCAAGGCAGCCATCATCAACATGTCCAGCTGTGGGGGCTCCATCGCTTCTCCTTTTGGTTGGGATCTGATGCAAGTTGTCTCCTACCGCTGCAGCAAGGTACAGCCATGCCATACTGGGGATAGCTTTGCCTCCTCTGCCCTGTCCCTGCCGTGGGGTCTGCACATGTCCCCTTGCAGCCACCCTTCCCCTCCCACCGCCATCCCTTCCCTGTCTCCCCACAGGCTGCTCTGAACATGCTGACCAAGTGCCAGTCCCTGGGGTACCGGGAGCACGGCATCCTCTGCGTTGCTCTCCACCCTGGCTGGGTGCAAACAGACATGGGGAGCTCAGCCGGACACGTGGTAAGAATTCCGCCATGGCGGGTCCATCAGAGCCCCTGGGCTGATTTTCCATGGGAGGAAGTTGCTGCCCTGAGCCCCTGACCATGACCTCCCTGCCTGCCCCATTGCTGCCTGGGCAGCTCCCCCTGCCCTGGCCCCGGGTGCCTGGTGCCCCCATCCCTTCGGCTCCCTGCCCGGCCCCTCTGCCTGGGGCTGGCAGCTTTCCCCTTGCCCTCGAGTGGCTCCTTCCCTTGGCCCCTGCTGCTCCAGGGCAGCCCTTAGCCAGGCCTCGGGCACGGGCTGCCTCTCCCCCTCTGCCCCGCAGGCCCCTGTGACGGTGGACGCCAGTGTGCAAGGGATGCTGAAGGTGCTCTCCTCCCTCTCCGAGAAGGACACCGGCACCTTCCTGGACTGGGAAGGGAAGGTCGTGCCCTGGTGAGACACCAGCCCGACCTCCTGGCAGTGGGGCCCTGTGCCGCTGCTCCCACCTGCCCCATATCCTCAATAAACCCCTGCCCAAGAGCTCTGCTGTGTGGCCCCGCTCCTTATCCCGGGGTGTGGCAGTGCCCGCAGCCGCCTGCCCGACCCAGGGCTGTTGCTGGGGTCCCCACGAGTGACAGCCTGTGGGTCCTGTGGCACCGTGACCGCCCTCTGGAGACGTCCCCTTCAGGAGGCACTGAAGCCAGGGCAGAGCCTCTCTTCTGGGAGGAGAGAGATGTCCTGAGCATCCGCAGGGCTGGCGAACATCCCGACCATCCGCAGGGCTGGCTTTCCCCCTGCCCGGCTGTGGGGCACCCCTGGGGCTGTGCTCAGCCTGGGATGCCCAAAGGGCTGGGGGTCGCAGGGACCGGCTGCCCTCTTCCCTCAGTCAGGGGACACTTGGTCGCAGCCGGGACAGACGGACACATGACACTCGGGCAGCACGTGGGGAGTGTGTGCCAGGCTCGGCCGGGAGGTTTGAGGCTGGGGGTGCAGAGACAGAGCAGAAGGGTGTCAGCTCCCGGCATTTACAGAGGCAGGGGGTACAGGGGCTGCAGGGCCAGCCGTGGGGTGAGGAAGGGGGAGAGAAGCTGCTTCCCATGCCCTTCCCCTCTCCCTGACAGCCCGGAGTAGGCTGAGGGCAAGCCAGGTGACCACGCGGAGGGGTGAGCTAACAAGTGGGAGGCTGCAGCGTGGGCAAGAGGTGCTACCCGTCTGTCCGTCCCTCTGTCCATCACCAGGGCAGGCTGTTCCCTTCCCAGTCGAGGAAGGCTCCGGAGGTGTCCTGTGAGAGGCTGGCCAGCACGGTCAGGATGCCCCGCACACTGTGCTCCACCGTCAGGGGTGCCTGCAGAAGAGGACAAGGCGCAGCGTCACTGCCGTGGGCTGCGACCGGCACAGAAAGCAGCTGGGCTTGGGCAGACGGGAGGGTGCAGAGTCTGGGGAGCAGCACCCAGGGGGCATTTTTTCTTACTGCCGCCCGCCCTGCTCTCTGTGCTGGGTCGGAAGGACAGGGCTGGCTATCCTGTGCACGTGGCATTGCAGCTTGCTGCCTGCTCCCCGCCTGCTCCACCCCAGGAGATGGTCCTGGCAGCCCACAGCATGACACAACGCCCCCTGCCCCAAGTGCCCCTGCCCTCCCCAAGAGGTGGGGATACAGCGGGGGTCCTGCTGACCCTCCCCTGCACAGCCCAGTACCTTCTCCGTCCCCATGTCGGTCTTCACCCAGCCAGGATGGATGGCCGTGCACAAGATGCCCTTGTCTTGGAGCTCCGCAGCCATGCACCTCGTCACCATGTTCTGGGCAGCCTGGAAGAGGCACCGCCATGCCAGCACGACTCGGGGTGCAGGTGGCCAGGAGAGGGGACAATTCTTAGCCAGAAAATGGCTGTGGAGTTGCAAAATGGGACTTTGCCCTGGGGTGAAGCATCGGCACAACCCGCCTGAAAGGCTCAGTCCCGGGTGCTGCTGGTCTCAGTCTCTACGCTAATGCTCAGGAGAACCAGGCAGGGGGTGGGTGGCCTGGGACAGGTGGGTGCCCCCATGGGCTCCCCTCCATGGGCATGGTGCACAGCAGAGCATCCCCAGCACCTCCCCTGGCACCTCACCTTGCTGGCACGGTACGGGTACATGGGGGCCTCCAGCACCCCGAGGCACAGCCCGATGGAGCCCAGTTTGGTGGAGACGTTGATGACCGCGGCCCTGCTGCAGCTCAGCCCCTCCTTCCCCACGCCCATCGCTGCCTTCTCCAGGAGCGGCAGAAATTCCTGGCGCACAGACACCGGTGCTCTGTTAATACGTGGCAAGCCCCGAGCTTGAGGACTGCCCTGGAGGTCTCTGTCGCAGACCATGGACGAACAGCTGGACAGACACCCCCGGCAGAAGGGCAGGGGATGGGCAAGATGCCCGAAGGATGGGCCAGGCTCCAGCCTTTCCCTTCCCCAGGGAAAGAGCGAGCCGGCACAGCCAGCCCAGGGCAGGCGGGAGCTCCAGCTGGGGAGGAGCGAAGCATGGGAGATGCTGGAGCTGGGCTGCCTCTCAGCCTCCCTGCTCCTCTGGGTGGGCAGAGGAGACCCACGGTCCTGGTCTTGCCCCCATCAGTCTGCCTCACTAGAAGGAGCGAGAACCCACCCAGCTGAGGGCACCTTTGCCATGGGGAACATCTCCCCAGGCAGGAGAAACCCAGAAGATCCACATGTACCTTGGCAACCTGGAGTGGCCCGACCACATTGGTGGCAAACACAGAGAGCATTTCCTGCAAATCCAAGGAGCGCAGCGTGGCGTGCGAGCTGACGCCTGCGTTGTTGATGAGCAGGTTCAAGCCCTGGTCCTTCAGATGAGACCCCACAGCCCGTACGGCCCCTCGGATGCTGGGCAAGTTCACTGTGTCTGCCGGGACAAAAAGCAAAGTGGAGGAGAGCTCCAAAGTGGAGGTCACGCACTGCCTACTAGAAAACTAGCTGTGGCTGGGATGGGCTCTCTTTAAACCAGCATTATCCAAAAAAAAAGGACCGGGGTTAGCAGATTGGGGTGTTAAACGCATCAAAATGAGCAGCGGTTTGTCCTCACCTCTTGGTTTCTCACACTTAGCTGAATTAAACTGTGATTTGGCTCCTTTTTAGTCATTTAGGAGGTGACTGTTAAGAAGAATTTAACTGTATTTGTTTTCTGTATTCAAGGAATTTACAATTGCAGAAGAGATGCTCGGTCCTTGCAGACTGAGGCTCCCGGTTTTATTTCCACCAGGAGCCAACGCAGTCGGATGGGCACATTTTATGGAGACACCATCTTTGGGGAAACAACCTCTTCGAGCCCTTCTGTATTGCACAGCAGCTATAGGGGCTGTTAACATAGGGGAGACACATTCATTTTATTGTTGAATTACGTGAAGATCTTTTCTGGTTTATATCCGTTCTGACGGATCATTTAGGGCTATCTTTGCCTTTTTTAACAATTTGTGCTTAAACGGATCTCCCATAGCACAACTTCCCATAGCTTTACAGCCGCTGGTATGCAAAAATCCTTCCTTTTTTCTTTTCTTTTTCTTTTGGTTAGATTTTTTTTTTTTTTGCTTCACATTGTTACCCATGAGGATTTGGAGCTGACAGGTGAATACAAGTAATAAAAGATTTGGGATTATCACCTGCAGTATTTGTTCACAGGCTCTGAGTCTGAACCTCCCCATCTCTACAGATGATCTGGCCAGGCTGTGGGGACAACCCCTCTCAAGTAACTACAAACATCTGACCTCCCTGAAATTGTGCTACCAGGGGGTAAGCATTTCCAGTGCCTTTTTCATCACTGAAATATTGGTATCTCTTTGAAGATCTGCCATGCTTTAATTGCAGGATTTTTTGGCTAAAGCAATAGGAGTGGTATTTTTTTGTGTTCAGGTTTTGGGTTTGCTTGTTAGGCTGTGCATGCCCTAGCGGGTACTCGCCCCACTGAAGTGGCCATTGTTGATTTAAAAGGTGTCGTCTAAACACCTTCAGGATGTGAAATGGGATGGTTAGGCCAACATTAAACTTTATATATTACCTTTTAATACCCCAAGTACACCACCGAGCCCTTAAGAACCATGAATATTCACGCGTATGGGCATGTTGGAGTGTGCCTTTGCTCCCCGCGCACATTTCTGCGCACACTTTTTGCAAGCATTAATCTGATGAGCCTGCTGGGTGGGGGGATCGCAAAGCTGGATTTCTTTTCTGCAACACTTTGGCCCCCGAGCTGTGTTTCTGTTCTCGTGCTTAGACAAGACTGACTTAGCAAAGGTTTGCAACGCTGAAGACTCCCTTCTTGGAGTATTTTGTACACTGTGGAGCAGCAGAAAACCCCTTTTTCCTGGCATTTTTAACTAGCCTGGTGTCTTTATGGTGGTAAGCAAGTATTTGAGTGGCCTGGGACTTGTTACTAGCTTGCCTTGTGCAGCATGGACCTTCACAGAGGTGTCATGAAAATAATTTGGGGGAATTTGATGAAGTAATCTGCTGTGGAGCTGCCGTGAGGGGATGGAGCCTTGGGATTTGAAAGGACACGCATGGCTTGCTGCAGGACGTATTGAGGGTGCTGTTTAGTGACTTCTGTTTGGATAAGGATCAAACGTTCAAGGCTCCATCACTCCACCACGTGCGAGGGATCTTTCAGTTGCTTTGGTGAATGATTAATTCCTCTGGACTAGCAGAGTCATTGCCTGGACCAGCACGTTTCTAGTGCTAGGCCAGCCACGTTTGCTGAAGGAACAAACTCTTGTCTCTTTGGAAGAAATAAGAGGATAAGGATGAGAAATAAAGAGTGAACAAAAGGAAGCGACACATCTTAATGCATTTTGGAGTTAATTTCTAACTTTCCTTTCTGAAAAGTGCATTATTCTTACTGGTTTGAAGCCAACCTTGCCTTAAGATGGAGAAAACCAGCCTGGAGCAGCTTCTCTTTTTTAAAAATATTTTTGTTGCCATTGGATTTTTCAAAGCTTTTTAGCTTATTTTGGGACTTTATTGATAGTCTGGTTTTTGGGGTGTATGTCTTTTAGTAAAGGTTGTTTATTCAGTGGTCAGCCCCTTGAGATGTCCCTTTTTATGTTAGCCATGCTTTAGTGAGCAAAGTAAGCATGCTCTTCCCATCATGTACTGCAGGTTGGGGCTCACAGTTAATTTTAAAGATGCTATTTTTTATGACAGAGAAGTTCACAGAATCACTAAGGTTGGAAAAGACCTGTAAGATCATCAAGTTCAACCATCAACCCAACCCCACCATGCCCACTAAACCATGTCCCGCAGTGCCACGTCCACACGTTCCTTGAACACCTCCAGTGATGGTGACTCCACCACCTCCCTGGGCAGCCTCTTCCAATGCTTCACCACTCTCTCAGGAAAGACATTTTTCCTAATATCCAGCCGAAACCTCCCCTGGCACAACTTGAGGCCATTTCCTCTTGTCCTATCACTTGTCACTTGGCAGAAGAGACCAACACCCACCTCCCCACAACCCCCTTTCAGGTAGTTGTAGAGAGCGATGAGGTCTCCCCTCAGCCTCCTCTTCTCCAGGCTGAACAACCCCAGCTCCCTCAGCCGCTCCTCATCAGACTTGTGCTCCAGACCCCTCACCAGCTTCGTCGCCCTTCTCTGGACACGCTCCAGCACCTCAGTGTCCTTCTCATAGTGAGGGGCCCAAAACTGAACACAGCATTCGAGGTGCGGCCTCACCAGCGCCGAGTACAGGGGCACGATCCCCTCCCTACTCCCGCTGCCCACACTGTTTCTGATACCGGCCAGGATGCCGTTGGCCTTCTTGGCCACCTGGGCACACTGCTGGCTCATATTCAGTCGGCTGTCGACCAACACCCCCAGGTCCTTTTCTGTGGGGCAGCTTTCCAGCCACTCGTCCCCAAGCCTGTAGCGTTGCATGGGGTTGTAATACATTTGTTATACATTAATCGTCTATTTAATAGTAAGAGAGAGATTTGTTGCCTCTTTTTTGGTAAAGCCTGACTTCAGGAATGCCTTCTTTGCTAAGAAATGCTAAAAATTTACTTGAACTTTTCAGGTGATTTTTAACAAATAAATAGGTAGGTAGAAACCGATATTGTCTCTGCATTGCATTAATTCAGTTTTCTTATTATTGGCTCTAAGACTCAAACTTATTTAGAAGCTCTGGTTGCTTCCCACCTCACTTATAATAGTGATGGCAATTCTGGTGCAAACCTTTCCTTCAAACGCCTCTTTTGGGTTTGGATGGGTTTTTTACCAATTCTTCTTGGAAAAAAAAAGGCTGCAAGCAGCCCCTGCTCTCTCAGACACCGCTGTCTGCCTTCTCAAGACACATCTGCAGGAAACCATGTTCCTCAGCCTGGTGCTCCTTATCTCCCCATGCCTCACCCCACGCTGTCCTCCCCAGCGAGCCCCCATCCCTGCCCAGCACCCTGGAAGTTGCCTGCCTGCGAATACCCCAACTTTGGCAATGCCAAGCGCTGCCCTGGCTGCTCTCCCTTTTCTCCCCCAAGTCCCTGTGCTGTCCAGGTCTGTTTGCCACCTTCTTCTGCTGCTCCCCAGCACTGCTGACAAAGGCCACCGAATCTGGCCCACCTCCACAGGAGCAGAGAAAGGACATCTCCCCAGGCCAGGCTGCGGACATCCCGAACTGAAGCATGCCTCCAAAACTGAGCATCAACCTGGGATACCACCACCACCACAAGGCCAGACTTCCCATATGCATCCTTTTAGCCTATTTCTTTTTTCCCTTTTTACCATCGGCAAAGGAAATGCCGACCATGGCCACCTCCAAACAGACCCCAAACCAACCCTCCTTCTTAGGAAGCATCCAGTAAGTTTGCTTGCTGTGCCCTGCCTTGCTTCGTTTTGCGAACCTGCATGTCGCAGCCCAAAACTCGGGCACTGTCTTTAGCATCTTTGGGAAACAGAGGTCATGCCTTTCCCATGAAACTCGCTCAGCTGAGGTGTCCAGACCCACCTCTGCCTGCCTCCGAAGCCGGTTTGACTGCTTCCAGCCAGAGGACAGCTCTGCTTGGAGGGGGAAGCCTGCCCAGATGTGTGCCCATCCCTCCCCGGCTGGCACGGCTACAGCTGCCTGGCTGACAGCGTTAAGGCAGGCTGCCCGACAAAGCTGCCCATGGTCCCATCCCCGAAGCAAGCAGAGGGCTAGAAGCAATGTTGGGTGCAAGGAGGGAGATTGCTCCATACCTAGCTGGACCAGTTTGATGCTGGGGTGCTGCGCAGCTAATTCTCGCAGGGCCTGGAAACAAAGTGATGGAGCAAGGGAGGAGGTTAAAAGTCACCAGCAGCACGGCCAGGTCTCCCACCCCTGTTCCCAGGTCACCCCAGCTGGAGCTGGGATAGGGTGGCTTTGCTTTTGCTGGGGAAGGTGTGCGGGGCTGTTCCCAGCGGATGGGGCAGGGCGGCATCCCCGCAGCCGGCAGAAGAAGGGGTGCCACTGGGCTCAGGCACTGCCCCCCGTCCTGGGTGATCCCAGCATGGAAAAGGGGTTGGCCAGCCATCGGCATGGCCAGGAGCGAGCACTGAGGACATGGGCGACATGTCTGCCCCGCCAGCCTCATCTCACCCGGCTGGGTCAGCGCTGCCATAACTACAGGGCTGGGGGGTTGTGAGACCCCACCAGAGCACTCCTGTCCCCACTGCCGGACCACCCAGCCAGGGCCAGATCCGGCAGAGAGCCGGCAGAGCTGCTGGAACCACAAATTCCCTTTGCCCGCCTGGCTCAGGACCATCCCCGTGCCCTGTGCCCGCACTGACCTTCCCTCTCGGACCCTCGGGGTCTCGGCAGGTGGCAAAGATGTGCTGCGGGGGCTGGGGGCTGGCGGCAAGCTGCCTCACGAGCTCCAACCCGATGCCCCGGTTGGACCCCGTCACTAGGACGCTCCGAGCCAGCGCAGCCATCTCCACGGCCTCTGTACCGGGCGGTGACACACGGCAGGATTGCCACCTGCTCGGCGTGAAGAGGAGCCAGGCACAGCCCAGGGTGTGGCTCCAGGTGCCCACGGGGACTGGGATGGTGCCAGCACCAGCCCTGGCCCCTCGCCTGCCCCAGGCAGAGCCAGGGTCCCCGGGGTGGACCAAGGGCTCCCCGGGCGTATGGGACTGCGTGTCTCCTGCATCACCCAGTTCCCCACCACTCAACTCCTCTAAAGCCCCAGCTCCCAGAGTCCATGTAACTGATGGAGAAGGGTCACCTCCACCACAAGCTTGGAAGAGCACTTGGAAGCACTACCAGGAAGCGGAAAACACATCCAAATATGGCTGTGGCCGGCAATCTCCCAGTTTGGGGGGTGAGTTTGGGATGGTTGAACCCACGGATGCTAATCCGAAGCGCGGTCTGGGAAGCGCCGGGAGAGCATTTCTAACACTGCAAGCTCAACTCATGCCAGTGCTTTCATCCAGAGCACCCAGGAGCCAGCAGAGAACACCCCCATCTCCCCGCAGCGCCTTCCGCCCGCTGCTGGGGCTGCAAACTCACGGCCATCACTCTTCTCCTTGCTAGAGGACAATGCTGGATGCTTATCAGCCCAAGAGGTGCCTGCAAAGCCAAAGCTCCTGCAGCTCAGACCAGCCTGGGGGCATGAATTTTTAGGAGGCAGAAGGGAGTAAGGTGCTAAAAGAAACAAAGACCTGTCGTGTAAAAAGCCTTAGCTAGAAAGGAAGAATTGGGGCAACCTGAATTTAAGGTGGGGGAGGAACTAAGAAAAGGAAAGTAGCAGGGATGGGTCCGTCACATCTGGATGTGCCCAAAGGGACACATCTGTTGCCCAGCCTTGCTCAGCCTGGTGGAGGGGACAGACCTGACTATTCCCCAAGTATTTGAGTGGTTCCAGGTCTGGCAATCACCGAAGAAATACTTGGGCCAGCAGCTGGGGTATGGTGGAGTTCGGAAGATGTGCTTCCAGGCAACACAGAGCATGGAGAGAAAGAAGCAGTCATGTTTCCTTCCATCTTGACGGGTAGACTATGGCCGCCATGAAAGGTAAGCATGCTGGGTGTGGATTTGGGTGGCGTTGGACTCAGACCCGCTGTAGCAGGCGTTATTGAAGGTGTAATCACCTGCACAAGCAGTTGCACTGCACAGACTTGCCCACTCCTGCTGCTATCTGCAAGCAGCATCCAGAGCGGAGTTCCCATTAAGAACCAACAAGACTGGAGTTTCCTCTTTTCCTTCCAGGCTCCTTGGGAAGGAGAGAACAGACACAAGCGAAAAGGGCTGCAAGGACCAGGAATGGTGGGAATGGCTGCAGGCCAGCACCAAGCTGGGGAAGGCAAGCAGCGAGTGACCTTTGGAAATGGCTAACCGACGGCAAGCGAGGCCAAGCAGGACAGCAGCACAGACATGCTTATGGCTCAGGAACCACGGCTTGGGGCCAGAACGACTCCAACAGTGGCCAGAAGGGATGCTCTGGGAAAGAGATGAGACCAATCTACAAGATCTACAAGTGTAGAGGCACTTTGGGACCATTCAGGTTGGAGAAGACCTGGGAGGGCTCTACTCCAAGCCCCGTCAAGAGGAGCAGGGTCAGCAATGACTTCAGATCAGGTTGCCCAGGGCTTGAACCACACCTCAAAAACCTCCAAGGACCCCGTGGTCTCCCTGGGCCCCCATTTCAATGCTTGACCGTCCTCATAGTGAATTTTTTTGTCAACGGGGCACCTCCCCTGTGTACGTGCCACCCCTCTTGGCCTTGGACTGCATGCCCCCACCCCACCAACTCCCTGACTGCATGACCGCAGCGTGTTCACCATGTAGTGAAACCCTCCCCTGCATCTCTTAGCCATGACCTTGTCCCGTCAAGACCCATGCAAAGGCCTTGTACCCATTACGTCCCCCAGCAAGGAAGCCCACAGGGCTTTGGTCACCACTCCAGCAACCACCTCACCCCCCCTCCCCAGCCAGCTCCCTCTCCCCCACATCCTCTTCTTGGCCTGAGCCTTTTGCAGCCCCCTGCTCTCACCACGCCAGCGGCCAAGGCCTCAGGCCTGCCTGCAGGGAGCGGGGCTGCGCCAGGTGGGCCAAGGCCTCATAGTACTGCAGCGTCATGGTGCCTACAGTGAGGAGGGGCGGTGAGGAGGGGCTGGAGGGCCCTTACGGTCCCAGCTCCCTCGGTCCCCCCAGCCCGGTCCTTCCCTGCTCCGGAGCCGGCCTCCCACCCCAGCCCCACAGCAGGGCTGCCACCCCTAAAATGGCGGCTCCCTGCCCGGCTTCAGCCCGGCCGCGTCACGTGGCCGCCGTGTCCCATCATTGCATCAGCCGGCGGGCGGCCCACCCCCAAGGCCGGGCGCGAGGAGGGGGCGGAGCTGATCCAGAGCGACGGCTCTGGCAGCCAATCGGAAGCTGGCATACGGCTTTGCGGCAGGGAGGGCGGAGCGGAGCGGGCCCTGCGGCGGGGCCGGGTGGTGCGGAGCGAGGGGCGGCGGCGGCGGCCGCGGAGGTAGGGCTGGAGGGGCCTCCGCTGGAGCCTGAGGGGCCGCCGGGGGCCACCGGCCTTCGGGGGTTGCCTCCACGGGCTGGTCGCCTCCTCTGGCCTGGCTGGGCCCCCCCGGGCCGAGGGGAGACGGCCTGGCCTGGCAGGGCAGGCAGGCAAGGGGCCGGGGCGGGCAGCGGTGAGGGGCGGGAGGGTGGCGGTGCCCCGGGCTCCTCTCCTCGGCCAGGGCCGCGGGGGGGATGCCTGTCTGCCGGCTCTCCGGCGGCTCTCCACAGGGCTGCCGGGCACCCGCTGTGCCCTCGCCTCTCCTTGGGCGCTTGAGACAGGGTGGTGTCAGGGCAGAGGCCCTGCTCTGCCCGGGGGCCGCCGCTGCGCCCAGTCCTTCCCGCCTCGAATCCTTCCCTCCTCCAACGACTCTCTGGCCTTAGTTGTGAGGGGAATTGTCGTCCCCCTGCGCCGGAGCAGGGTGCTTGACCCTCTAGGGAACTGCATTGCGCTTCATCGGCAGGGGACAGCTTTATGTACCCGCTGGGATATGCAGGAGGTGCTCACCTCCAGACTGTCACTTGGCACTGGTGTGCCTCTGGTGATGTGGCTCCTCTCAGGGAGGGTTTCCAGCCATCCCTGGAGTTGACCCTGCTTTGAGCAGCGTGGGGAGGGGGTGGACGAGGTGATACTCAGAGGTCACTACCAAACTCAGCCATTCTATGATGCTATGATTTAATCACCCTGAATGATTTTAGGCGGCAGCAATCTTCCCCCTCCCCTGTGTCCCTGGTAAGGCAGACATAACCTCTTACTAAGTTCAGGATCCAGGTGAACCTGGTGTTTTAAAAACACAAGTTTTCAAAGAGCAGGTAGCTTGAGCTTGAGCTCTAGAAATTGGGGAGATTGGGGGAGAGGAAATTTGGGTTTGGCTCAGCAGCATTTGGGGCGGACTGATGGTTAAATTGAGGAGTCGATGAGAGTAGTTATCAATATGGCGAGACCCTTTCAGGGATTGGAGGCAATCATCCTGGTGCTACCGCTTGAGCTGACACCATGTAAGAGCCTTGTTTGTTGTTGTCTCCTCAGACTGCAGCAAGGCCTTGCCGCTTTCCCTTCCGCTTGCTTTGGACAGCTGTGATTTGCAGCTTCAAGATGGAAGCTACGCTGACAGCTAGCCAGATCCGGCAACGGTTTATTGACTTCTTCAAGGAAAACAAGCATACCTATGTGCACTCGTCTTCTACAATCCCCCTGGATGACCCCACGCTGCTCTTTGCCAATGCTGGTATGAATCAGGTAGGATTCCCACTCTGGTACTGTGGTCCTTATGAACATATCCTGTAGCAGTTGAAACCTGTGAAAGTGTTTGCACAGCTGTTCATGGCGAAAATTATTGTTGTTTTCTCCATCTTCCTTCTGGTCACAAAGAGGTGGTTGGTGTGTCTGCTGGAGTCCTCTGCGCTTTGGCAAAATTGGCAAGAGCACTGGGAGAGGTTCCTGTGTCTGCTGGGCTGACTGTGCAGCGATGGGAGCACTGCCAGTCTCCCTTCCTTGACCCTTTGTACTACAGCCCGTCCTGGCACAAATTACTAATGGTGTCTTTAAAGAGCAGTTGGGGCTGAGCTGCTGAAAGGGCTCTGCTGGAGATCAGCACGCAGTTTTCACTGTCTTTTTTTTCTGGTCAGCTGGGAATCTGGCTACTTCCAATCCCTTTGGAAGTCCTGGGGTTTGGTGGGCTTCAGGAACACGTGCATGTGTGGGAGTGCTAAGCTATAGGCCTTGCTGCAGCCTCCTCACATGCAGGAGACAGCAGGCTTCTTGTTTCTGCAAGCTGCCTCGGGTACATCCAGGCTAGTGGTATCGTGACGTAGATAATAGTGTTGCTTGCAACATTTGAAAACAGGCTTTTAGTGCTTTTCTTGATTGCCCTTTTTTCTTTCCTCTCAGTTCAAACCCATCTTCCTCAATACTATTGACCCCTCGCACCCGCTCGCTAAGCTGAACAGAGCCACCAACACTCAGAAGTGCATCCGAGCAGGGGGCAAGCACAATGACCTGGACGACGTCGGGAAAGATGTCTACCACCACACCTTCTTTGAGATGTTGGGGTCCTGGTCCTTTGGGGATTATTTCAAGGTAAAATAGGCTAGGTGCAGCTCTGCATGCCTTGCACAAAGCTACCCATCTCTATGAAATCAGCAGAGCATTTGCCAAGAGGAAGGAGAATATCTTGGCACAGAGTGGTTCCTAAGGTGCCTGTGGCTCCTTCGGAATAAATGAGCTTGGAAGCTGCCCCGACCCTGTAGAATGTTTTGAGATTAATTACTTAAGGTTTACAAAGCTGATTATATTAACTCTGCCAGTTTGGAGTCTTCAGGCAGAGGTTTTAGTGGCTGTCCTGGAGCTGTGGGGAGTTGCATGTGCTGTGCAACTATGATGGATGTCAAACAGGAGTGATTATAAAATAATGCCATCCTTTCCCAAGCGTCTTGCTAGTGTAGGGTTCATATTCACAAAGGTGATATTAAGAGTACAGCATAACAGCAGAATTCAAAGGCTTTTTTGGGGCGGTGAACATGCTAGGAGTTAACTTGGCTGCATATGGAAAGCCATATGAGTTGTTTCTTGTGCCCTGTTCACTGCATGTACTGGTTTGCCTGTTTCTTATGCTGAAAGTTTTTGGCTGTGTCTTTGTAGAGAGCTGCTCATGCCTATGGTAGTCAGTACTCTGCATGTGCAGGTGCTGCATGTTGAAGAGAAACTCTGTTTGCATTCACTTGCTGACCTCATCTTACCTTCTGCAGGAACTTGCTTGTAAACTGGCACTGGACCTTCTCACCAAGGAGTTCGGCATCCCTGCTGAAAGACTCTACGTCACTTACTTTGGTGGAAATGAGGCTGCAGGACTGCAACCGGACCTGGAGTGCAAGCAGATATGGTTGAATTTGGGGTAAGGCCTTTAAGTGAGGAAGGTGCATGTTTTGATGAGCAATAGTCATTCAGAGAAAGGTGGCGTGTGTTATGTGGCAGAACACATATAACAGGAGGTTTTAATAAAATTAAAATGTCACAAATAATGTTTGCAGGGTGGTGGAGCTGCAAAGCCAAAGGGAAGTACTGGTATTAGATAGAAGAGACCGAAAGCTTTTGTTTCAAAATCTATTATGTAAGCTTAAGAACATAAGAAGTGCTGCGCTGGGTCAGATCAATGGTCTGTCTAGCCCAGTGCTGCCTCTGACAGCAGTTGGGAAGGTGCTGTTCAGGGAAGGCAGGCACACTTGACTGTGACCTGCACTCTCTTTTCTTCCTCCCCTGCCAGCATCCACAGTCACCGGATGAGTTTGTTAGAGGGTGATCCATCTACTCCCTTTAGCCTCTGTTTGGGGCCCTGCTCCTTCAGAGTGTGTCTGATTCTGTCTTGAACCTGTTGGGTTTTTCTAAATCTCAATCGTAGTCTCCCACCCAGCCTTGTCCTCTCCAAATTGAAGAGTCCTACTCCTTTCTATACTCTCTTCCTAAGGCAGCTGTTCCACCCCTAGGTAGTTTTAGTTGCCCTTCTCTATACATTTGCTAATTCTATCTCACCCTCCTTGAGATGTGGAAGTGAGAACCACACTCAACACTCAAGCTGTGGGTGGGCCAAAGCTTGATGTAGCGGTGAAATGATGCCTTTGGTCTTGTGGCTGTAGTCCCCTCTGAAACCTGCCACTGACCCTGTGACACACCTCTACACTGTGGGGCCAAACCTGCCTCGTGTGTATTAAAGTCTGAGATCCACCTGTCTTCTTGCTGGTGGCTTCGCTGAGGTTGGAGGCTTCGCTGGAGGCTTCTCTGCCTTCACTGGAGGCCACTGCCAGGCACCAACATTCACTTGATCCTCCTCAGCAGGGATCCTGAGAGTTAGGCTCTTGGATTGGTCTGCCTCAAGACTCTGACAATTTGTCTGCTCATCCAGGGAATTAGTGAGCTGAGGTTTCTCTGGTGTAGCCCTTAGTTTGGGGAATTCTTGCCTTGCTGTTAGTCTCTGTTGCTCAATAAGAGTTTCTTGTTACAGGCTGGCTGAGGGCAGGATTCTGCCTGGCAATATGAAGGATAACTTCTGGGAAATGGGAGACACAGGCCCCTGTGGCCCTTGCAGCGAGATCCACTATGACCGGATTGGGGACAGAGATGCTTCCCACCTGGTCAATCAGGATGACCCCAACGTCCTGGAGATCTGGAACCTGGTGTTCATACAGTTCAACAGGTGAGCAAGACCCTCCCCAGGCTGCTCCAGCTCAGCGTGGGGGCTTGCTCGGACTGCCCACTGTTTTAACTGCTGCTGGCTTGCTCGCCTTTCCCTCTTGTCCAGGAGCTATGCACTTTGTGATGCTCTGTCCCCGACCCACCTGTACAGAAGAGGTTGGTCACACTGGCTTTGGGAACAGGCTGGAAATATTTTCTCAGTTCATCTGCCAGGAGTTCAGTAGGGAACAAGTGCCATCCTGCTCTAGGTCTAAGTTGTCACTGAGGGTCTTGTTAACCATATTTTTATCAAAGTTGTCCTTTGAGCGGCTTGTGTCTGGGCCTGTGTCACAAATCTGATGGAACAAAACACATGGAGATGAGAGGAAAGATGGGGTTGCCCCTGCAGAGCCTCCATCCATAACAGCTCATCTTTCTTTTTGTGGCTGGGCAGGGAAGCTGACGGGACACTGAAACCTCTTCCTAAGAAAAGTATTGATACTGGGATGGGCCTGGAGAGGCTGGTCTCTGTGCTGCAGAACAAGATGTCCAACTATGACACCGACCTTTTCGTTCCTTACTTTGAAGCCATCCAAAAGGTACAAACTGGGGAGTCTGGGTCTGGGCCTGACCCAGCTGCATCCATTCCCTGAATCCCTGGGGAGATGCGTGGGGCTGGTCAGACAGGGCGGTTACGTCTGCAGGTCTCTGCTTTTCCAGCTGCTGTGAGCCCTGGGGGTTTGTACTTTACTGAGGGTAGGAACGCAGGCTGGCACAGTAATTGCCGCCTCGGGGCGTGCTTCCAGGAGAAAACATGGGACAATGAGCGGTGCAGCTTTCCCAGGTGTTTCCTGTGAACTGTCCTCGTGGTGCACTCCTTGGTCCTCTCTGAGTGGGAGATGCTCTGCTGTCCCATATGGCCAAGTGGCATCTTTTTGCCATGTGGTAGAGAGCACATGGTGCTGCTGACCCAGAAAGAGAGTTTGTCCTTCAGTTTCCCACCTGAAACATGCTGATCTGTAGAAAATGCCCCGAGAGAGGAGGTCTTTGCCGTGAACCATGACAGTCACTTGCAGAATCAGTGTGCTGTTGCTTCATCTTCCTGGATGGGGTCCACGTTACCAGAGCTGGGAGCTCTGTGTGCAAGTCCAAACCTTTCTTTGCTCCGTGGAAGGGGCAGAGCTTCCTGGCTGCAGATCGTGCTGGAAAAAATAAATGGAGAAGAGCCCAGGCTCCTGCTGCCTCTGAGGGATGAGGTGTGGAGCTCCAGAGTTGGAAATGGAGAGCTGCCTTTCTTTGATGTTAAAGCCACTGGCTGGATACAGCCCATGTGTTCTTGTCTGCCTTCCTGCAGTGTGCTGGGAGCCTGGCTGTGGGGACTGTGCCCATGGTGTGAGCACTGCTTTGTTACAGCAGTATCTTTCTCTTGAGTACAGATAAAAACACCCTTAAAAGAGGGACCATCTCCCATGTGACAGAATTTGAAAAGTTTCTTGGCTGGGCAGGTTATGCCAGGCCGGAGTCCTTGAGCCAGTGTGCAAAACAGATCATTTCCCTGCACTCTGTTCTTCTCCCTCTCTCTTCTGTCCTGGGCTCTTAATGTTGGGATAAATTGGCTTTTTCTCTCTCTGGTCTTGGAGATCCTTTGGCCCTGGAAATGCAGACCGTGGCACCATGTAGAGCCTCGCAGCTCTCCGTCTTCCCTGGCTTCACTGAGTCACCTCTTTCCAAGAGGAGTCTGCCTCTTCTGTGGCTGGGGGCAGTGGGATGGGGCTGGCTTCTGAGGTGCTTCCCTGTAGTTCTGCCGCATTGCTGGTCCCCACTGTCCGTAATCGTCCCCTTTGCCCACCGCCTTCTCCTCCCTGCACAGGGCACGGGCGCCAGGCCGTACATGGGGCAGGTTGGTGCTGAAGACGCCGATGGTATAGACATGGCCTACCGTGTGCTGGCTGACCACGCACGGACCATCACGCTGGCCCTTTCTGATGGGGGCAGACCTGACAACACCGGCAGAGGGTAAGAAGGGAACTGCTTCAATGCTGCCACTCCCATTCTGTTCAGCACAGCTTCCCTGAGAGGACTGGTATCTCATGTGTCTCTGGGATGTCTTTGAATTTGTTATTTAAGCAGCAGATAGCCAAGTGTTTGCTCAGTATATTTGACGCTTGAATCCCTGTAGCAAGGTCCACCCAAAAGGCAAAGACACACAGGTCTGGGGGTTCTTGTGAGTATCAGTCCTGCTGCGTCAACTCCCGGAAAGGATCACTGTGGACCGACAGGCACAAAACCCTGCTTGGTGCAGTGCTGCTGTCAGAAAAAAAAAACAAAAAAACCCCAACAATGAAGTTTGGGCCAGGGGGGCTGTGCTGTGGGTGCTGCTGGACTCACAGAACTGACTCTTAAGCACACAGTGAATCTGGGTCACAGAGCTGGGGCCTGGCACCTCATCTCTGGCTTATTGCTGGTGTGAGTGGTTACTTGAGAGAAAATGTGGGGAGAGAACCCTGTGCTCTTGGTCTGAAGACTGGGTGCTGGCAGGTGGATGCTGGTGGATCCCCTGAGAACAGCTCAAAGGTGTAATGTTTGCATGAGGGGCTCTGCTATTCCCTAGGTATGTGCTGAGGCGGATTCTCCGGCGGGCTGTGCGCTACTCCCATGAGAAGCTCAATGCCCCCAAGGGTTTCTTTGCTACTCTGGTTGATGTGGTGGTGCAGTCACTGGTAAGTTCTTCCCCCACGCCACTGTATCTGCTGAAGACTTTGTCTGCTGAGGTGTGCGGATCTCCATTGCTGAAGGACTACTCCTCTTGGGTCTGCAGGGAGATGCCTTTCCTGAGCTGAAGAAGGACCCAGATATGGTGAAAGACATTATCAATGAGGAAGAGGATCAGTTCCTGAAAACACTCAGCAGAGGACGTCGCATCCTGGACAGGAAGATCCAGAGCCTGGGAGACAGTAAAACCATCCCTGGTAAGGCTGTGACTTCTGTCTGGATACACCAAAAGGCATTTATCTTCTGGGACCGAGTTAGGGCTCAGCTGGGCTGGGAACTGAGAGATGGTGGAAGGTGTGAGGGGGCAGAGTTGGAGTCAAAAGACTGTTGCTCAGAGCTGGGCCACCCCTCTCTCCTCTGGCCTGCGTTCACTTGCTCAGGTTTCTAAGCTGCCCAGATACAACATGGTAGAGTGATCTCTGTGCTGTCAGTGAGGAACCTTTTTGATGTTTGTGTTCAGCAGACCTGTTCCATGTCCTGCCATAGCGCCGAGCCAGTTGGGTGGGACAAAGCCAGTTGGAGAGCAGGAAAAGGAGCGGTGTCTCACGGTACAGGAGTGCCGACTGCTCTGCTTTTTCTCTGAAGGTGATACTGCCTGGCTGCTGTATGACACCTATGGTTTTCCTGCGGATCTCACTGGGCTGATTGCAGAGGAAAAGGGCCTTGTTGTGGACATGGAGGGCTTTGAAGAAGAGCGGAAAAATGCTCAGGTAGGTAACAGCTCCAGGGGGAGCTGGTCTGAGAGTGGGCAGGGAGGATTCTCTTCCTTGTAGTTTGCAGTCATAAGCCTGGTCCTTTTTACCAGGTCTGCTCATACCCCGTGTGCCCTAGTGCCCTGTGGGAAAGGCCAGGGCACGGCACCGCAGTTGCTGTGGGACATGTCTTTTCTGTGTGGCTGGGGCTGGTTTTGCTCACTAACACTGTGCGGCCCAGGGCCTTGAGCTCAGCCTTCAGAGAGAGTTGGTGGAGTGCTAGGTGCACCTCCCCACTGTCCTGTTCTGGATAGGGAAGTTCGGGACTTCCCTTTCCAAGGAGCAGTGTCCAGGCAGGCCTGCAGCTTGGGTGCCTCTTCCAGCAGTTTGCTGCAGCAGCAGAGAGTGGAATCAAGCAGCTGGCTGGGTACTTGCCCTTGCTGGGCTCAGGCCCGCTTTGTCTGCGTGCTGGTAGCACTGGAACACCCTGCTCTGAAGTCAGAAAAGATGGGAGCACTCCAGCTGCTGTCACACGGCTTCCCAGAGCAAAGCTCTGAACCAAGGAGCTCTCAGGGATGTGAGTGAGGTGTGCAACTAGGCTGGTGTGCACAGGCCAGTGCTGAGGTGGGTTTTATCAAACTTTGGTGCTTGTCGTTGGCAGCTCAAATCCCAAGGGAAGGGTGCTGGAGGGGAGGACCTCCTCATGCTGGACATCTATGCCATTGAAGAGCTAAGGGCCCGAGGGCTGGAGGTGACTGACGACTCGCCAAAATACAGCTATGCTTCAGATCAGAGTGGTGCCTATGGTATGAAAAAACCTTCTCAGAATCATCCTCTGCTGCCAAACCTTTCCTGGCATGTACCTCAACAAGGTCCACTCTGGGCTTACCTTTCCTGGGAGGTGGGAGTGGAAATGCGTGCAGGTGAATAGCCTGCTGGTAACAAATTGAGCAGGGAAAGAGAAGGGCAGACTGTTCAAAGGGCTGCTGTACTCTTCAGGTCCGTTGTTGCCAACCTAAGGGAATTCCTGTTCCCTGCAGCTTTGTGTCTCCACACTCCTATGTTTGTGTTTCTTAGCTGCTCCTTTGCCAGTGCTGCAGAGGACTGCAGTTTCTGCTTGGTCTGCTAGAGGGTCCTTGGCCCACTTGCTCTGGCTCTTGCTGCTGATTCTTCAATTTGTTGGAGATTCAGGAGGCCCCAGGCTCCTAGCGGCACACATGGCTGACTTTTACCGCATAGGTGTGGAAGGAGGTGACAGTCCCTGCCTTGGAGAGCACTAAATAGAATTCCCTCTTATCCAACTAACTATTGCCCTAGTTCTTTCTCCTTTCCCCCTGCAAATGTAGCTGCCATGAGCTCCTGCAATAGCTGGGAGGTGTTGCTGTGATTTTCTGCTCCCATGTGGTGTCTACAAAGTTTCGCTGTTTTACTGACACTGCCTGTCGTCCTGGTGACAGATTTTGGGAGCCTCGTGGCCACAGTGAAAGCCATCCGCAGGGAGAAGAAGTTTGTGGAGGAGGTGTCCACTGGCCAGGAGTGTGGGATAGTGCTGGACCGGACCTGCTTCTACGCCGAGCAGGGCGGGCAGATCTATGACGAGGGCTACATGGTCAAGGACGACGATGGCAGGGAGGATGTGAGTGGGCCTGAGAACCTTTTGCTAGACTCAGTCTGACCTGGGGCCTGAGCAGGCGTGTGCAGAGAAGGAGAAGGGGCCAAGCAAGCTCCAGCAATTTCCCGTCCATGGCAGGTGTGAGGCATTGCACAGGTTTCCTTTTTGGGGGTGCAGCATGGCACGGATGTGCAGGAGTTTTTTTCCCCTTGCTTCTTGGGCAACTGAACTCTGCGCTGCAGTGTCAGGCTGTCGCCAGAATGTGGGTGCCTGCGGTGGTGGTGCTGGGATTGCTGTGCGGAAGGACAGAGCTTTCGAGCCGTGATGGGGAGCTGAGGTGGGGAGCTCTTTCAGCTCTGCTGTGCCCCATAACCATGCCCCACCTTCTTTCTCTTCTCCGCTTTGCGGCCCTGTGTGCTGTGCCTGGGGACACTCAGCTTTCTCCTACCACACGCACCAGCCTAGCTTTCAGCTGAGATCTTTCCAGTTGTAGCTCAGACCTCCGTCTGGACTGTCTGTCTCTCCTTGGCCTCTCGCCCTGCTCACTGGATGCATTTCCATCTTTATACAGAAAACTGAATTCACAGTGAAGAATGTGCAGGTCCGAGGAGGCTACGTGCTTCACATAGGAACTCTGTATGGAAGCTTGAAAGTAGGAGATCAGGTCCACCTGTCTATCGATGAGGTGAGTTAAGACATGGTATAACAGATGGCCTCATCTCTTTTCCCTGGATTTTGTCTCCTTTGTTTCTGGGTTTTGCTGACCAGCAGCAGAAACACATTTTGGGTCACGGCTGGGAGGTGGAGAAGGTACAGTGCCCCACTGCGTTGTGGATGACTGTAGAGAGGGCCTGGGCTGTCTGGCCTGCTCCAGACATTGTTCCAGTGGGCTCAGCCTGCTGAGTGAGCGCTGGGTTGAGCCTAGTCTGCAAAATGCATTTCCCTTCCCTATAGAGGTGGCACCTTTGGAGCAAGAGGGAAGGCTCCCATCTTGCAGTGCTTTTCCCTGCTGAGTGTCTGTGACCTGGTCCGTCCTTGGCCTCTCTCCAGACAAGCCCAACAAGGGGACTGCCAGGGAAAAGCCAGGCACAAATTTGGTGGGGGATGTCCTGCTCCGTTAGCTGAAGCTCCAAGGCAGCAACTGTGTTAAGTTGTTTCTGGTCTCCTGAGCTAGTTTAGGTTTCTGTTGGAGCGGCGTGTTAATCTCCACTTCTGCTGCTAGGGGTGATCTTGGCTCCACAGTGTGGGACCCCATCTAACAGTGACTTCTTCCACCAGACTAGGCGGAGGCCAGTCATGAGCAACCACACGGCCACCCACATCCTCAACTTCGCCCTGCGCTCGGTGTTGGGGGAAGCTGACCAGAGAGGGTCGCTGGTCGCACCGGACAGGCTGCGGTTTGACTTCACAGCCAAGGGAGCCTTGTCTACCCAGGAAATCAAGAAAGTTGAAGGGATTGCCAACCAGATGATTGAGGAGGCAAAGGTGGGTGTGGCTGATGGGGTGGATATACTCACCCAAAAACTTGACTCAAGGTACTTTTTTCCTGATCTGGGGTGCTGGGAGTTTGGCCCAGCAGGAGTCTTCTGAGCTGCTGATGCAGTACTGTGCACAGATTGGCATCAGAGTATTTTGAGTGGGAAAACTCAATGTAGATTGCTCCATTCATTGGTACCGAGCCCTCTCTAGGGTTGGAGTGTTTCTATGCCTGCTCTAGTGTCACATTAGCTACGAGAGCCAAGAAGTTTGGCAGAGTAGTTTTGCAGGCCTGGCTGGATTTACAGTGTATACCCAGACCCCCCAGTGATGTGTCCTCAATGGTGAGAGAGTTTCTCTGTCTGGTGCCAGCCCTGTATCAAAAACAGACTCTCTGAGCACCCTGTGCTCTGCTCAGGAGTCTGTGGTTAGAAATTAATGTACAGGAGCACGGGGGATCTGAGCAGGCAGTGGTATCAGGAATTTTGAAGACGGGGCATCTGTCAATGACTTCGGGCTCCCTGCAGCTCAAAAAATTCCAGTGCAGGTGAGGCATGTGACTTCCCTTTTAGGATCTTTCGGAGGAAGTCAGGATTCCCTGGGAATGCGGCCTCTCAGTCACAGCTGACAGGATGGGCTCTTACCTGCATCCCTTTCCTGTCCTCTGCAGACTGTGTACGCCAAGGACTGCCCTCTTGCAGCAGCCAAAGCTATCCAAGGACTGCGGGCAGTTTTTGACGAGACCTACCCCGATCCTGTGCGTGTGGTCTCGATTGGCATCCCCGTGGAGGAGCTGCTGGCTGACCCCTCTGGCCCTGCAGGCTCCATCGCTTCTATTGAGTTCTGCGGAGGGACGTGAGTATCTGGAGAGGCTGGGGAAGGCGGTGGGGTGGCTGAAAAGGAGTCCCTGGGGAGCCCTAGCTCCCAAGGGCTGTTGAGTGCTGTGGGCGTATGCTGGGCCACAGCCAGGGCAGAGCTGGAGGTGGTGATGATGATGTGCCTTTGCGTTCCTAGTCCCGAGGCAAGCCGCGTTTCAAATCAGCCTTTGTAGGCAGGGGAATTGCCTGTATGCTGTCCCTGCCCACACGCGTAGTCTCTGACAGTGCTGGGAACATAGCCCTTGCCACCCTTTCTTCGCTCATTTGCTTTTAGCGACTAGGTTGGGTTTTCTGCCTGTCCCCACACTTCCTGCATCTCCCTGGCGGGGTGGTTTTCTTGTTTCCATGCTGATTCCTGCTGAGATGAGAGGTGAACTTCTAACTCTGTCTTGTTGTGGGTCTTTCTGGTTTCTTTCCAAAGGCACTTGCAGAACTCCAGCCACGCTGGCCCCTTTGTGATTGTTTCAGAAGAAGCAGTTGCTAAAGGCATCCGGAGGATAGTTGCAGTCACCGGGGCCGAAGCTCGGAAGGTAAGGGGAGGCAGGAGAGATCCTGTGAAATCCATGCCCTGTGGGAAACCATTGGCACGTGCGTGCATAGATACTAACCCTGTGCCAAGGTCCTTTTCATTTACGTTTGCCCAGCATCCCTCAGCACCAGGCAGAATTGGCGTGAGTGCCTGAGGCACTTGTGCCTTGGACTCCCCCAACACAGCGCAGAGAAGGATGCTGCTGTTAGCAAAGGCTGTGCTGGAGGCCCCTGGCTGCGCTGCAGCCAGAGGAGAGAGCTTAGAGGGAAGAGGGGGAAGTCTCAGCTGTAGCTGTTGTGTTAGAAGGGCCTAGGGTGGGTCCCCGAGGCAGCTGCGGGTTTAGCTCAGGTTGCTTTGCAGAATGGGCTGCTGATGAGAGCTCTCAGCAGCTGGAGGACTGGAAGGAGAGGTCTGCAGTCTGAGAGTCCAGTCCTCTGCTGCAGAAGGCAGGTGACTTTGGTTCTGGGCTAGCCTGGGCTGGTGCTTCCTAGAGTGGGAGAAGGGGCGTGGTGAGAAGATGGTTTTCTGTTTTTGGAGGATCTCTGCATTCCTTCTGGCAAAGAAGAGTCTGGGGGCCTGTCTGCCAGCATCACACCCTGCTTCTGGTCAAGCGCTGCCTGCTTTTGCTCTGCTGCTTCCCAAGGAGTTACTGAACTCCATCCCGGGGGCTGCAGTATTCTTCACCCCTTCTCATGGTGGTGGCCAAGAGCCCAGCCTGCTAAATCTCCCCGCATGACTTAACTCGAATTGTATTCTGCTAGGCCCTCAGGAAAGTCGACAGCCTCAGGAAATTGTTGTTAGCCCTGGAGGCCAAGGTGAAGGTCCAGACAGCTCCCAACAAGGATGTGCAGAAGGAGATCACGGATCTCAGTGAGGTGAGGATGGTAGCAGTGCTCTGCCTTCCCAAGGTGAATGGGACCTTGATTGCCAGCACTGGGTGGTATTAATGAGGCCCAAGTTCAGCTTCCTGCTCCTGTCTGAACAGAGGTCCCAGCCCTGTGGGTGCTGCAGCCAGCACCTTAGGCCTAAGTTGTTGGGCACTGGGAGAAGAGGGGAGGTTCCTGAGTGTGGTGCGGCATCCCCTGCCTCCTGCCACGGTCACCGGTACCTCTAACCCTCTCTACCCACTCCTGTTTTGCAGACGCTGGCCACTGCTGTTATCCCACAGTGGCAGAAAGATGAACTGAGAGAGGCTGTTAAAGCACTGAAGAAAGTTATGGATGACCTGGACCGAGCAAGCAAAGCCGACATCCAGAAACGAGTGAGCCCTGGGCGGGAATAAAGGATGGTGTGGGAGGGCTGCGGGGGGCTCCCTTGGGAGCTCCACTTGTGTCCAGCGTGGAAGGGAGCTGTGCTGTGGGGATGCCCCTCACTCTGCTCAGCCTTCCCGCCTCTGCTGCTCCCTCCCAGGGCATGGCTACCTCCACGCCTGTTCCCTGGGGTGAAGCGCTGGCAGCATGTCTTTGGAAGTTGAGGTGTTCCCGCCCTAACCGTGCCCCTGGGTTGCACAGTATGGGTGGTGCGTGGTTCTTCCTCCTGGATCCCATTGGATTTTCCTGGAGGAGGAATCACGTACAGCGCTGCTGCTGCCTTGAAGGCCACACACCCACCTGCTAACACATTTTGTTCCTGGCTGCAGAGCGTGGGGCTGCTTTGGGCTGGGGCGTGGGTGTGTTGGGGCACCTTGGGGGCCTCTACCTGCAGGGAAGCTCTACCTAGGTGGTTCTTGCGTCCATACGCAATGTGTGTGCTCTAGCATCTGACCACTGTTGTCCTCAGGTGCTGGAGAAGACCAAGCAAGTCATTGAGAGTCACCCTAACCAGCCGTTGGTCATTATGGAAATGGAAAATGGAGCCTCAGCAAAGGTATGGGAAGGTCTGGTCTCTCCTCAACGACATTCCTTGTGCCTGAGGAGCAGTTGGGTGGTCTCTGTTCGCTTGGGGAGGCGGTGCTGTGTTACAGAGCTGTCTCTCTTACCACCTGCCAGCCCTGAGCAGCGGCTAGTGAAGAGGGGGAGGACCACAGGGACACTCTGCGTCCCACCTCCTGGACTAACCCCTGGGTTTGCAGGGGTGGGTGGGGGTCTTGACCATTTGCTGAGCTTCCAGACCTGATGGTGGATAGGGACCCCAATAGAAATTGCATTGTGTCCCAGGTAAGACTCATCCGGGAGCGGTCACGACACTAAAACGCAGGCTCAAAGAACTTTGAACAGCAGCTCTGCAAGCCACGGAAGTCGTGATGCTTGTGGCCATTGCAGATCAGCTCTGGGAACAGTGTCCTGGGCTGCGTGTACGGACAGGGCCGGGCCAGAGAGCTGCTCCCCAGCTCCTGAGCACTGTCTGCTGCAGCAAGGTTCAAATTCTTCTCCAGCCAGGGCTGAAACTGCTCCTCCCCTCCTCCCCGCACAAGTTAAGTTTCTGAGCGATTTCTGTTGTGAATAAAAGCTCCCTTGCGCGCTGCGTCACAGTGCTGAGCCCGGCGAGCGCCAGGCGGCGGGGGCTGATCGTGCCCTGAGGTTGGACCACTTGAGTTTTAATGCTCTATTTAAATTTTCGCTCTGGGAGTCTCACAGCTGATCCTGCTTACAGACGCCTGCTGGCTCTCTGTGGCCGTCCCCACCTCCACAACGCCAGCACCTCTGCTCGCAGTGGGTGCCAACGCAGCGTTCTCCCTGGCAGAAGGCTGCATCCCGAGGGACAGCAGTGCCGGCAGGCCGGGGAGCTGCGTATTCCCTATCCAGCTAGAGCAGGGCCCGCTCCCAGAGCTCTGTGCTGCATCGTACTGTTTGTGTGAGCAAAAGATGATGGTCTCCTTGAGAATAACAGGATGCCTGGCAGTTTCTCCAGCATAATGTCTGATAACCCTTGCAGCTTCTTCATGCTGCAGTTGAGTCTTCCTGACTCCCTGCGCAACGGCTGCTCCCTCCTGCTGGGAGCTCACACGCAGGGCGGAACATTTTCCCCTCCAGCCAGTACACTCAAGCAAAGGTTCACTTGCTTTGGGGCTAATTCTGCCAGTTCCCGGATGAGAGAAGGTGGGGAAATAAAAGCAGCTCCTCACTCTTGCCTCCTTGCAGCTGTGAGGGGACACAGCCAGGGCTTGTGTCCCCTGCAAGGCTTCTGCACAGCTGAGGCTGTGAAGATCGCTTGTGTTTGGGAGAAGGAGCGGTGCAGGGTGCTGCTGGCTGCTTTAAAGCACATCTGGATCCCTAAGGTCTCCGGGGGTGCCGTGGGGGCTGGAGCAGGGCTGCCTGCGAGCTGGGGGGAAGGTGTGCTGCAATGAATTTGTTGTCCTGCAGGCCCTGAATGAATCTCTGAAGCTCTTCAAGACTTACTCCCCCCAGACTGCCACCATGCTCTTCGCTGTGGATAACGAAGCTGGCAGAATCACCTGCCTGTGCCAAGTACCCCAGGTAACACCGAGGCTCTGCCTTCCTCTGAGCCTGGGTGGAGGATCCGCAGCCTCCGGGCAGTAACTGCCGCTACGCAGCCAAAACTCGTGTGGGTTGGCAAGAGCTGTGACTCTTCTGCTTCGGGTTATCATCAGGCTGCAGAGGGGGGGAAGAGACAACGTGCTCTGCGATCGGGGAAGGGCGAAGAGCCAGGACTTAATGCAGTTGTAGGCATGGGGGCCCCAGGACTGCTGGCCTAGCTCTTCTCCGGGACCTGGAAGAGCTTTGTCCTGTTGTACCACGCTCGTGCACCCTCTTCGCTCACTGCTGGCTGGGTTGAGGTTGAGCTCCTTTTTTTTTCTTTCTTTTCCTACCTAGGAGACCGCAAATAAGGGCCTGAAGGCCAGCCAGTGGGTGCAGGAGGTGTCCGGCTTGATGGACGGCAAAGGCGGGGGGAAGGACGTCTCGGCGCAGGCCACGGGCAAGAACGTGGGTTGCCTGCCGCAGGCCCTGAAACTGGCCACGGACTTTGCCCGGCTCCGTCTCGGGGAGCTGAAGAACTGACGGGGCGGGGATGGGGGGGGTGTCACCGGCGCCCCTCTGCCCTCCCGCCCGTCCCCCGCCTGCCGCTGAGCCGCCCCCCGCCTTCCCCGTGAATAAAGGCCGCCTGTCCTGCGCGCTGCCGCCTCGGCTCTGCTTACGGGGGCGGGCCGGGCCGGGCTCCTCCTCCCGCCTGCCCCTTCCCTCCGCCGAGCATGCCGCTGGATCACCGCCGCCTGCGCGGCCCGGAGGAGTCGCAGCCGCCGGAGCTGTGGGCAGCGGCCGGGGGAACCGGTGAGGCGGAGGAGGAGGAGGAGGAGGATGCGGTGCCGCGGGACCCCTGCGCGCTGCGGCCGCTCTTCGCCCGGGCCGGGCTGCTGAGCCAGGCGGAGGGCTCGGCCTACGTGGAGCTGGGCGGCGGCACCAAGGTGCTCTGTGCCGCCTGGGGCCCGCGGGAAGCGGCCGAGCCCGGCGCGGCGGCGGCGGGAGGGGGGCGGCTGCTCTGCGAGTTCCGCCGGGCTCCCTTCGCCGGCCGCGGGGCGCGGTGGCGGCCGGGCTCGGCGGCGGAGCGGGAGGCGGAACGGGAAGCGGCGGCTGCGCTGCGGGAAGCGCTGGAACCGGCGGTGCGGTTGGCCCGCTACCCGCGGGCTCGCCTGGCCGTCAGCGCCCTGCTGCTGCAGGACGGGGGCTCGGCGCTGGCTGCTGCCATCAGCGCGGCCGCCCTGGCCCTGGCCGATGCCGGGGTGGAGATGTACGACCTGGCGGTGGGCTGTGCCCTGTGCCGGCCCCCCGGGCCCGCCGCCGCTTGGATGCTGCAGCCCGGGGAGCCCGAGGAGCGTCGTGCCGTGGCCCGGCTCACCGTGGCTCTGCTGCCCGCCCTTAACCAGGTGTCGGCGGTGCTGGGCAGCGGGCAGGGCAGCCCTCCCGACGCCTGGGCGCAGGCGCTGCGCCTGGGCCTCGACGGCTGCCACCGCCTCTACCCCGTGCTGCGGCAGAGCCTGCTGCGAGCCGCCCGACGCCGCGATGCCGCCGCTGCCACCACTGCTTGAGTGCTGATGATACCCGGGGGCCCCTATCTGGGGAGGGGGTCGTGTCCCAGAGCCCATCCAAGCTGCCCTCGATGCTACCAGAGGCCTCTGGAGCCTGCCTGATCCACACTTCACGCTGCCGGAGACACCCTGGAGCCTGCCCAAGCCAGGCCTCCAGTTGCCAGAGACCCCCAGAGCCAGCCCTTGCACCGCTGGAGACCCCCCGGAGCCTGCCCAAGCCAGCCCTCCAGTTGCCAGAGACCCCCCCGGAGCCAGCCCTTGCACTGCTGGAGACCCCCCGGAGCTGCCCACACAGCCGGAGGCCCAAGAAACCTGCCCAAGCACACCATAGCCTGCCTCCCCCCCACTGCCTGAGAGCCCCCAAAACAGCCCCCACGCTGCCCGAGCACCCCAGAGCCCACCTGAGGAGCACCCATGTCACAGGAGACACCTTCCGAGTGACCCTGCAGGACCCAAGCAGCCTCGCATGCTGCCGGAGCCCCCCAAGAGCAGCCTCCATACTGCCTCAGCTGCCCGAGCCTGCCTGCGCCAGTCCCACGCTGCCGGATCCTACCTGAGACCTCCCTCCAAGCAGCTGCCTGCACTGCGGGACCTCACACCCCACCCCAGGGTGGCCCCAGCACCAAGGCTGAGACCCTCACACCGAGCTGCCCACCACGACCAACCATGCAGGCAGGGTCCAGGCAGCACCGGGCAGGAACCGCGTCATGGCCCAGACTGCGCATCCCTTGGACCTCCTGCCCAGGCAGTGCTTCAGGGTGGCAGAGATGTGTTTTGTTGGGGTTTTTTTAATAATAAATCAGGTTTTTCTGGTGAGTCTTCTGCCTGCGTGGCTCTGCTGGGGCCTCTGCCAGCCGCGGGCAGAGGTGGAAGGACGTGGTGACCGGCTGCCAGTCATCGGGGTCACCCCGCTCTGCTCCCACTGTCCTTCCTCGACGGGTGCAGAGGGAGCTGTGCGCTGCCTTGGGGTCTGGTTATTCCTACGGATGGAGCGGAGCTGGTCTTGTCTGCCCAGCTGCACGGCAGTGGGCTAGTAGGGAATATTCTGGGTAAAGGCGGGGATTAATGTTTCTACTGAGAAACAGGGCAGAGCTGCGCTCCTCCTGCCTCTGGGTTGAGTTGTGGGGAAGGCAGCATCCTAGAAAGCCCCCAGAGCCTAGGGCTGCGTCAGGCAGCACACAAAATTGCGTGCAAAAATGACACGTGCATTTCAGATGGTTAAAAACTGCATCAGAGTCAAATAACCAGAGAAAAGAAATACAAATTATTTTTCTTTCCAACACGATACACTCTTTTACCAGAGCAAATTAGAAATACAGAACAAGTTCCTACCAGCGAGAGAAGGACGACCTAGAAATGAGGGACACCGAACCAAGATGCAACGCTGGGGAGCACGGGAGGGGGACCGCGACTCCCTCGGGAGCAGGCGAGGAGCCCCGGGAAAGCTGCTCACGGGAGTCCTGCTGACCACGAACACCATCCGTGGCCAAGAACAGCCCGTGGTAAACCAGTAAAGAAAACCCATTTGTGAGCAGGGGCAACTGGGAGCAATTTGGTTTACATCACCCCGCTGCTGGCCCTGCAGCCGGTGTCGGAGCTGGGCTCAGCACCACCCCTCCATCCCAAAATCCCACGAAAGCCCCTCAGAGCTGTCTCAGGGTGGTCCCTCCTTCCCATGGCATTGCGGTGGGATGCCGAGCAGCTCCGAAGGCCTTCCTGGGCTGTGCCCACGCCTGCTGAACCAATTCCCGAGGGGGTCTGAAGCACGGAGGCAGTGGGTGGGCTTGCAGGGCAGGGCAGGTTGGGATGTGACCTGTGCCGTAGGGGCTGGGAGTCCCGGGGTGCTTTCTCTGCACCCCACAGCACCCTATGGGTGGGGCGATGCTTGCACACAAGGCAGCCAAGATTTGGGATGCTCCTTTGGGATATGGTCTTTTTTTTTTTTTGCTTCTCCCCTCCCTCCCCTGGCCATGTCTGCTTATCCCGAGGTCTGAAAACAGGAGGAAAAAGAAAACAAGCGCACTCAAACACAAAGACTTCTCTCGCCACGGCTGGCCGGCGTCTCGCAGGGGTGGGACACGGGGCTGCCGGCACCGGCGGCAGGGGATGGCCATGCCGAGAGCGGGCACCTCGCGTTGTGCGTGGCACTAGCTGGAAGCCTCAAAAGAAATACGAACACAAGACGGGAAGGGCTGGCCACGCAGGGAGGCCACAACATCCCCGTCCGTCTACTGGCTCCCCTCGGGGTCTGACATGTGGTTTTTCACCTGCAAGGAGAAACGCACAGGGCGGCTGTCCTGATGTGCCCGGGCAGCAGGATCAAACCCAGCACCCTGCCCGGCACGGGGACCCCCGGGGTCCCGCACCCAGCTGGGGGATGCGGGTGCAGGAGCAGCAGCTTTGATAAAGGGTATTTCTGCTCCGAGGGGGGTTTTTTTGCAGCCTGTGCTGCTGGAGCAACGCACGCCCAGGGGTTTGCTGCAGGGTGCTGGGGGCTGTCCCGGAGGCGCAGGCGGTTTTGGCCCCAGCACGCAGCCCGGATGGCTCAGGGGGGGATCCTGATGGAGCATCTCCTCTGCTCCAGGTATCCCCCACCACGACCCATGCGGGCAGCAAGCGGGGGTGAATTTTAGGAAAATAGAGAGACTGGCGCAGGATCTGGCCCTCCCCTTACCGTCTCCTCCGTGTCTGTGCTCTCCTCGGCGCTGTCGATGTTGCGCAGGTCGCTGTGCCCGTCAGCTCCCGTCTCCTCCTTCCCCCGGGGCTCCCGTGACCCCTCTCCCGCTGGGGACGGCGACTCTGCCCCCGTCTCTACCCTCTTCTTCTCGCTTTCCTTGGAGCCTGCAAGGACAGAGACAGCAGAAATTTGGGGTACCTGTCCTCGCGGGGTCCCCTCGTGCCAAAGGGCCGGACTCTGCCCTGCCAGCCTGGGGAAGGGGGAGGACGCGGGGAATTTGCTCAGCTGGCTCTGGATGCCCAGCTCCCTCCTGAGCACACAGGGAGGGATCCCTTACACCCAGCTTGGGGTCCAGGCTCGCGTGCACCCACAGGCTGCCCGGCACGGACGCGCGGGTCCGTCCCCTCACCCGCCAGACGCTCTCTCCGCTGGTCCATGCGGTCCAGGCTCTCCAGCAGACTGTCCACCTGCGCCTTGATCTGGCTCAGCTCCCCCTTGATGGAGTGCAGCTCTTCGGCCCGCACTGCGGGGAGAGGAGCCGTTAGGATCCCAGCCGGCTCTGCAGCCCGCCCAGAGCCGGGAAGACACGCCATCCTGGCCAGCCACCTCCAGAGCATCCTCGGGGAATGGGGATGCATCCAGGGGACAACCACCAGCCCAGCGCAGACCAGGTTGCATCTGCTGGAGCTGGGGACTTGGAGCCACCGAGCGGGACCTTCGAGCACTGGCATTGCTCTAACGCACCAAGACGTGAGGGCTGAGCCTTTGTGGCTTGATGGGCATGGTGCTGTGTGGTGTTGGGTGGGTTGGTTTTTGGTGTGTGTTTTTTTGTTTTGTTTTTTTTTTAGGTTGGACTTGATGATCTTACAGGTCTTTTCCAACCTTAGTGATTCTGTGATTCTGTGAGCCTCCTCTTCCTCCCAGCCCCATAGCACTTACACTTTGTCCGTCCTGCTGTGGAGCTGGTGCTGCTCCTCGCTCCGGGCTGGGGGCTCAGGCTGCTTTTGCCTCCTGATCCCACGTGAGTTCGTCTGGCCTTGACCGGGATGCGGTTAATGAGGGGGGGGATCTTCTGGTACTCATACACCCTGCAAGGGCACAAGAGCACGGCGGTGTGAGCCCGGCCCCGGAGGTGCAGCAGCAGCCCCTGCCAGCCAGGAGAGCATCTCTCGGGTTCCCTCCATGGTGAAGGACCGCAGCCTCAGCATTGCCCAGCCCACACGCTGCCCTTGCCCCATGAACCCCATTCCCAAGGCCCCCAGCCTGGGGAAGCTGCGGCATACATGGCCCCTCGAAATGGGCAATGCCACTGAGCCTCTCCCGGCGGCGAGGGGGACGGATGCCCAGGGACACCCTGCTTTTCGCCTTTGGCGTGCTCAGCCCACCCTGCTCCCGGGATGCCGTGCTCACCGATACGGGAAGTCGTCCCTGTAGAGATCGTAGTCCAGGTCGCAGTTACTGCTGCAGGAGGGGGAGAGAGAGAGGAACAAGTCATCTGCTCTGCGGGGCCACGGCCGTCGTAGAGCAGCCACGGCTGGGCACAGCAGGGTACCCACCCAGCATCCATCCCCAGGGAGCGGGGGGCATCCCGGAGGGTACCACGCAAGCTGCCTGGGCTGCAGCACGGCCCGGGGAGGTGGCTGTGCCCTGGCAGGGGTTTGCCCTGACACCAAGCAAGGGTGTTGGTGTGGATGGAGAGAGCCACCGGGGCAGCATCACCAGGCTCTGCTCTCAGCAAGCTGCATTTAGAGCACCCTGATGTTAAATTTCATGGTCCCTGGCTCCGCGCGCACGCTGCCGGCTCGCTCGGCTCCAAATTAAGAAGCGATCTGTCAACGGATTGCCTCCAATGCGGGCAGCCGACGTGCCGTAATAAATCATGTGCCGTGGACCGGGAGCTGGGGGGAGGAGGAGGAGGAAAGATGCTGAAGCTCATTTTGCTGCTTCAGCTTTTGCGGAGCCAGGGAGCATAGGATTAAGCCTAAACCGAGGGGAGACAAAGCCATGCTCAGAGCATCGCTGGGAGCAGAGAGCCTTCCCCAGCCATGCTGCCAGGAATGGGGGGTCCAGGACAAGGTCCCCCAGGGCTCCAGATTTTGCTGCAGATGAGCCTGTCGCCGCGGGACCGACGCCGGATCTTGGGGAGAGCTGAAAGTCTGCTTTGGGGGGGGGGCTAATGGGCAATCTGGGCCGTTAGCCCCCCACCCAGGTTTGCCCAGCCCAGAAGACAGCTCGGAGCCTGTCACAGGGCAAAGGCAGCCCCAGCCCTGCTGCCACCCTGCCTTTGGGTGGGATTAGTCAAGAATAATCCGCACGGGGCGCAGCCCGCAAGCACCGGCCCTCCTGGTAAGGGTGAGCTGGCAGCCCCGGGGTGCCAGGACCTGCCTGCTCCTGTTCTTCCCACCTGGGGATATTTTGGGAGCTTTCGGTCCAGCCTCGCTGCCTTCCAAGTTTCCATCGCTGTGACAGGGATGGCGAGTCCTTTGTGTCCCCACCTCCTGCCTATCACCCCGGGAGGAAGGTCACAACCCGCCTTGGGGAAGAAGGGAATGGGCAGCCGGAGAGGCGTCCCAACCCACGCACAGGGGACAGGGAAGGTGCCAGCTGCGATGGCTGCTGCTGCCCGGAGCCCATGCCGAAAGGGACGGGGATGCCATAGGCCACCCCCTGCCATGGGAGCACCAGTGGCTCCGTGAGCCACCTGGTCTTGGGGTCCAGCGCCCAGCCAGGGACACAGCAAGGGTTTTCCCGGCTCAGCTCTTCGCTCAGAGCATCCCCTGGGAAGAGCAAAAGCAGCGACTGCCTTGTTCCAGCGGCCCGAGGGGGCCGGCGGTCCCTGCCCTGCCAGCGCTGCATCCCTCCGGCGCCATGGCAACGGGCAGAGCAATTAGTTCAATCAGGGCGTTCGCAAAAAGCTCTCTAACGAGACAGACGGAGCCCGGCTCCGGTCCCCTCCTCGCCGCATGCCTGCCGAGCTGGGGAGCTGAAAGTGCGCAGGGATGGGGACCTGCTCTTCTGCTGCCATCGGTGCCACCACCGCCATCATCTACTGCCATTGTCAAGACCATCGCCACCCCTGTGTGCCTCTGCAGGGGTGTCTGTCCCCCGAGGAACAGCACTTAAAGGCCAGAACTGCAACCGACATCAACATCTGTAACAAGTGTGGAGACCACGGGGCTCTGCTCTTGTCCCAGCGCCTTCAGATGGGGAAGGGGGATCTTCACACCCCACCGGCAACACGCACCGGGCGGGACCCAGCGAGGACTCCAGCCGCCACCGGTGCAGCCAGGTGATGCTCCGAGAGCCCCATCGGGATGGGGTGGGGATGTCCCACGGACCCACGTCCACCACCGCAGGCCCGCAGCTGGAATAGTCCGAGGAGTGAGCGATGGAGAGCAGGGGGAGGAAGAGGAGCCAGGCGTGGGACAGTCCCCAGCCCAAACTGGTCCCCCGCCCCAGCGCAGCCCCCGCCCCACACGCCGGCACTCACTGGTACAGGCTGCTGCCGTGCTGCCGCTTCTGGCCCAGCCTGGCCCGGCTCGGCTTGGATTCCCTGGCCATGTCCAAATCTGAGGGGAGAGAGAGGAGGGGAATGAGCGCTGGGAAGAAAAGGGGATGCCGACACGCTACCCCACACAGATGCGTCTCCAGCACCGGCTTCCCAAGGACACCCGGCCGTGCTCCTCTCCCGGCTGGAGGCATCCCACTCCAGAGCACCCACAGGACGAGCCCGAGGCTGGCAGCAACCTCTAGACTAAAGTTTTTGGGGAAGGACAGGAGCAGCCCAGGGTTGTGCTGGGACACAGAGCTGCTCCACCAGTAGCCTCTTCCCACGGGTGCCCCACAGACAGCAGTGCCCCATCCCCACGAGCCCATGCCCGTCCAAGGCCGGGCAGGCTGCAGTTAGGCCAGCAGAAAGAACCTGTGATGATGAGCGTAATTAACCCCCGGAGATGTTTCCCACCATCATGGTGAATCCGCCTTCGCTATCACTCCTGCCGGGTGATTGGGCCATTTTTCGGAGAGCCCTGGGCCATCAAGATGTCAGTGAGTGCTGCCCATCACAGACGGGCGCTGGGGATGAGGGAAGCCCAGCACCCAGCTGCTTCGCACTCCCGAAGGCTGCCGAGACGCGTGCGATGCCGAGATACGGGGCAGAGATGCCTCCAGACGCGTGGCTCGACGATGCCACGTCACACCTCCCTGGTGATGCTCTTCACCCCTTCTTTAGGATTTCGCAGCCAACGTCCATATAAAAGCCGTCTTGAATCCATTTTCTCAGTATATGTTTAAGAGGCACCAATGCAAAGCTTTACTAACATCTCCATATATTTAATTTTGTCATTCTGGGGGACTCCAAAACTTCTCTGGCCCCTGGAGTAGGAGCCAGTGGGTGAGATGCTGAGGTCTCCCTCTTGCATGCTCCCCCTTGTCCATGGTAAGCGTGACCAGCTGTCCCACAGGTGACACTGTGGATGTCACTGCACCGGGGAACCCCGAGCTGAAGCTTCCCAAGTCCTCTGGGAACACACCAGCTCATCGGAGAGGTCCAGCCCCCCCCAGGAGCATGGACACTGGCCATGGATCCCCTCCAGCCCTGCACCTGCCGGAGCAAAGTCCCTCCATCCCTGCGGAGGAGAGGGCTTCTGAGCAAGATCCGAGCGGAAGAAAACTGGCACTTGTTTGCTTTCCAGGCTATCACCTTGCGTGACAAAGTCTGCGGGCTGGCTCTGACCTCGGGGTGAGCTAGAGAAGATGCTCTGCTCACGGGTAACGCTGGCACCCATTTTCTGTGGGTGCAGCCAGCATCCCCGGGTACGGCCGAGCTCACTGCTCAGGGCTGGAGCCCACCGTTGACATTCCTCTCTCCAGCCCATCACACCCGCCCAGCACAGCCACCCGCTCCCCTCCCTGCCAGCGGCACGGAGACCTTGGTGCCCCCAGCCAGGGACCCCAGCTGTGGCCAGGCACCCTGTCACAGGCCACCTGCATCGAGGGGACTGTCCTGCTGGGGCAGGGCACTGGACCAGTGGGGCTCCATCACCCCGGGGCCATCGGCCCTGCGCCCGGGCTCCCTGCCCTGTAATGGCAGGGGGGGCATCCCGGTACTGGGATGACATGCCTGTCCTGGGGGGGGTAATGGTATGGGGGGTAATGGTATGGGGGCATCCCAGTACTGGGATGACATCCCTGTCCTGGGGGGGTAATGGTGTGGGGGGTAATGGTATGGGGGCATCCCAGTACTGGGATGACATCCCTGTCCTGAGGGGGTAATGATGTGGGGGCATCCCAGTACTGGGATGACATCCCTGTCCTGGGGGGAATGGTGTGTGGGGGTAATGGTATGGGGACATCCCAGTACTGGGATGACATCCCTGTCCTGGGGGGGGTAATGGTAGGGGGACATCCCAGTACTGGGATGACATCCCTGTCCTGAGGGGGTAATGATGTGGGGGTATCCCAGTACTGGGATGACATCCCTGTCCTGGGGGAGTAATGGTATGGGGACATCCCAGTACTGGGATGACATCCTTGTCCTGGGGGAGTAATGGTATGGGGACATCCCAGTACTGGGATGACATCCCTGTCCTGGGGGGGTAATGATGTGGGGGCATCCCAGTACTGGGATGACATCCCTGTCCTGGGGGAGTAATGGTATGGGGGGGTAATGGTATGGGGGCATCCCAGTACTGGGATGACATCCGTGTCCTGGGGAGGTAATGGTGTGGGGGCATCCCAGTACTGGGATGACATCCCTGTCCTGGGGGGAATGGTGTGTGGGGGTAATGGTAGGGGGACATCCCAGTACTGGGATGACATCCCTGTCCTGGGGTGGGTAATGGTAGGGGGACATCCCAGTACTGGGATGACATCCCTGTCCTGGGAGGGGTAATGGTAGGGGGACATCCCAGTACTGGGATGACATCTCT
>NC_082608.1:5117534-5140034 GCF_030936135.1 Gavia stellata
GACATGGCCCATGAATCTGTTCTACATCATCAGTTCCTTTGATCACTGGCAGAAGTTCAGAGATACTTCTTCGCATCTGTCCAAAATAAACAAGGCTACCATATACCTTTTGCAATATCGGTTTTAAATACAGGCTTATTTGCGGGGGAGAAAACACCTTTATTTTTGCAACAATGGCTGAGGAAAATAAAAGCAAACACTTCGGCTTGCATTTACATGCACATTTACAGACAAAATACATGAGTGTGTGTGAGTGTCTGTGTCCGTACACATATGTATTTTAATGAAAGATGATAGTATAAAAGCAATTTTTTTCCCCTGCAAGCTGATACCTATGTTGACACCGTAGAGGGGATTCAACATAGCTGCTGAAAAACAGTGTTACACAGCCTGTCATGAGAAGAAAGTCCTAAGTTATAGCAATACTATGTAGCATTTCTTCTTCCTTAGTAATGCTGATGACTACGAATTGTTGGGAATCTTTCTCACTACTGACAGCAGAATGAACTACGTAACCAAAATAATTTCAATTAATAATTCAGAAGAGTTTAAGGGTGAAGAGATAGAGAGCATTTGTGCCAACCTAAAAAAAACCCAAGAATACTTTTTTGTATCTCAATTAACAAAGTACAATTTGATAATTGAAAGCAAATGCTCTTTATCATATGATTTCTACTTTTCTTTACCCAATGCTGTCCCCTGCAGGGTGTAAGAAATCAGATCACAGAAGTACTCAGAGGCTAAAAAAAAAATTTTATTTTTTTTAAATCCAAGAGTAAAAGAGAAAGGAATAGCTGAATTAACATCATGTCCTCTATCAGAATTCATTATTAAGCCGGCATGGTTTGTAATGAATAATCCTTTCAGAAGCTTGACTGCGTGCTGTAAGGGGCATTCCTTGAAAATATTCTCTCGTATCTCAATGCATATATGCAACACTTCTTTCCATAGGTGTTATGAATTCCTAGTGCTTATGTTGATATTCTGTCTGTGGGCAATAAGACGTTAGCCGTTTCTTTTATATGTCTCATCAGCTTCCACTGAACATGGAAATCAAACAGAACACATTAATTATAAAATCATTGTACATCTCAATGGACTTTCTTACCATTTTATAGAATTGGGAAGTAAGGAGTATGCAAGACTATGCTCTGTATATGTAGAAAATGTAAAACTACTACGCTGCTTAAAAGGTAGGTGACCCTCATAAAAGAAATACAGCTCCTCTCAAAAAGAACATTAAAAAAAAAAAAAGTAAAAAAGGGAAGCATAAAGGTGGGAGAACTGATTAGATTTCATTAATAAGATCATCTTTGTACCAAACAAAAGCAAAACATGGAGCTTTAAAAAACTCTGGGAGCATTTGTTATCACATAGAAATCATACTCACATGGTTGCTGTCTCCTTGCTCAACTGGAAAACACAGCTTTATCTGACTAAATGCAAATACTGAAATGTTCATTAGCTCTCTTGAAACACCTTGGCTTGTCTTTATTGAGTTGCATTTCATCCATAGCCTTTGCACCTGGGGGCACACAATAAATTTTTCTGCACAAAGGGTTTCTCAAGAGTGGTATGACTTTTCCTTTTCTCCCCCGAGTCTGAACGCATTGCATCGTCTTCTGTCGTACTTACAAGCCCAGGGTCTGGGATGAAGAATTGTTTAGTATCTCCAAACCAAAGCTTGCCACATAGCAGATCAAATTGTTGTTGCTCTGCCACTGAGCTGACTCAGTACTTACTTGTTTGATTTAAGGCACAGTTCCACTGTGAAAAGTTATTGTGAAAATGGTATTTTCTTCTGCAGCAGAGCTAGTTCCTACGTGTGTGAAGAATTATATGTGCTGACTCAAGTGACAAAACGTAAGTATTTACTGCTTCTGCTGTTGCCAGCTCTGCAGAGAAAAGACAGAGGAGAGAAAGCAGATTGGAGTCCATTTAATCTGTATACAGCAATACTCTTTTCCAGGCTTCTGTGTGTTTGCCCCTGTGCAAATTCAGGGAGAACGATAGCATCCCAGAGCTGTTTACAGGAATATAATTTGGCCTCCACTGCTAGTGAGTAGCCATGGAAAGGAAACATCTTGGTCTCTCAGATCCTATAGTGCATGTGGAAACACCACAGACAAAAAAAAAAAAAGCCATAATGAAATACTAATTTGAAACAGAGTAAATCAATATTTTATACTTTTCCATAATTACATTTTACCTGTAGTGTCTTACAGAGTTTGTGGCTGCAGTAGATTATTTTGTGGCATTCTGGCTTTGTAAACTTGTCTCTTGGATTAACATCATCTCTGACTATTCAAAGGTAGTGGGGAAAATATTACGGCTTTTCTTGTTGGTTACCACTTCTTTTAGAATAAAGCAGAGTGCCAGTTTCTTTGTATTGTCCGGCTAGCTATCATACTTTTGGAGCTATCTTCTGCCTTGATGTTGTGGACTGCTGGCGCATGGCACTGCCCTTTAGTAACTCTGCTTTGTTCCCACTGAGCTGTTCTAAGGGTTAGTGAAGACTTCCTCCTTTGGCTGTCTTACACAGTCCATGTGTGACACTGTGAAAGGAGTTCACATGGAATTATGAGCTGAGTGTTGGTTTTAGCATGTTCACAGTGTCTGGCTTCATTGCTTTAGCTTGTCTAACCCAGAGAGAGAAGTTGTCTCTCTTTCTCTGTTTCAGGGTGACACTGAAGCTTGCATGAGGATGACTTGGGCTTATGTTGCACCAAAAAACCGCAGTGGTTAGAGCAAGCAAAGGAGCGAGAAGATTTGCTTGGATATTTCAGCTACTTAAAAGAGAATTTTTACTAATTGCTGCTAGATGACCAGATAGCCAGTAGTGTCTGCTCGTTACTTTCATTGTCTTTTTGCACTGAAATTGTCCCCTTCTCAGAGCTGTTTGTGGGGCTATGTTTGAAATCCAGTAGAACTGAAGTTGGTGGGTATAAACCTCCTTAATCAGTCCAATACCTTACTGTGTGTCTTTGAGGCAGTAAAAGTTTAAATAGAATTTATGGTTACTGAATTCCCAAAGACTGTCTTACCCAAAAGACAGTGGCTATCAACAAACCACGCTGTGGTACTTGAAATAAACACCAGCTCCTCTGCTGAAACGTCCTTAGCACTAGGAAGAGAAGGAGCAGCTTCTCTTGGCAGCTTTGGAATTTTCTGCCCACACTAGTCCAAAAAGTTAACTTGTATTGGCCTCAGGGTATGCCTATTCTTCATCTGGGAACTAGAACTAGGTTTTTCTTTAAGAGGGTACAGTCTTAACTAATGGTGAACCTGATAGCACTTACAACCTTTGGTATATGCGGTTCAATTCTAAAGTAAGTATCTATAAATAAAAGTGAAACCTTGTAATTATACTTTACACAGTCTGTTTTGAACATACTGTTTCATCTGAGGAAAACTTCAGTTTCTCCAATCAGTTGTTGGAAATGGGGTAATTTCCCTGTACTGGAATGCTAAGAGCATTCTGTCCAACCTACACAGAGTGAAAAAGATGTATAGGATGCAACTATATGGAGCTAATATCCAAGTAAAGAATAACTTACCTCCTAGATCCCAGCACTTAGAAGATGTCCAACTCTATGCAGTATGAGATTTACAGAAAATTCTTGGGGGGGGGGGGGGGGGGGGGGGGGGGCGGGAAAAGTGGCCTTGACTTGTTTTTAAGCTTCCTTCTAATACGAGGCTAAACTACAAAATATCAGGCAATTCTTTGAACTTGTCTTTCAAATAACCCTTTAGGTATTGTAGCCTGAGCAACAAATATTTTATTGATTTGTATGTGTGGATGGACTGTGCTTGAATAGATCCAGTTAATATTGCTTAGTAATTTTTCTGAAAATATAGATATCCTTGTGAACTTTGAGTTTGGTTTGGCTTGTTCAGTAGTTTATCAGAATATTGTTATGCATTTCCATCAGAAGGAAGAATACTGCCAGCAAGAGCCAGGTGACTCACAAAGCTCACCATTTTGTACTCATGTAGCAATTGAAGAGTCACATCCATAGGCTGTATTTGCTCCTAAAATGTATGAACACATAAGCCAATATGGAGACTTGAGTGCAAATTCACTTCCTAGTGCTTAATAGCAGCTAGGTCCAGGGACCCTGAGGAGAATCCCTAACTCCACTACAGTTTACTTTCTTGAAACCCTTTTGTTGGGAAGCAGCTCTGGCTCAAGGGGATAATAGAAACTTGAAATACAAGTAAATTTGAAAAATGCACATATACACTACAGACACATAAGCTTGACAATCTTTAGAAGCCGTCTGATAACTTTGTACAAAGCAGCTTGACCCCCTACTGTTATTTTTTATATTTGTATTTACTTTAGCACACAGAAAACCAATCATGTTACTCTGTCATAACTAGTTATTTTAGAAAAGTAGACAGAGGCATGTAGCAGCTCAGGAGAGCTTACGGTCTCCTGCAAACACATAGCACTTTCTTCCCTTGAGGTCTGAAGTTATTGGGACGACTGAAATACTTAGACTTTATTCTTTGAGAGAATCTGGGTCTAAAAATGATAATAGAATACTCTCGGAAAGATCTAGTACCTAAATATGTCCTCCTTAAAAAAAATCATCGTACGTTTATACTACTGCCTAGTTCAACAGCATGTTACACAGAAGAGACTTGACTTGAGAGCGTATATCCATTCAAATTATTGCAAATTTACTCAGTTAAACCAATATAAAATTATCTTCCGTGTGCTGTTGGGGATCATTCTGCTGCATTCATTTGGAAGTCAAAGTGACAGGCCATTAGCCTAAGGGTAAGCTAATTATTTAAGGAACTTTTCTTGTTTTGTACAATGAAGAAGTATTCTTGAAAATACAACACAAACATAGATATCTGTGTCAGATGGTGACAGTCCATTTCTTTTAAATATGAGAATGTAATTTTAACATTCAAACAGTCAAGACGGTGGTAATTTAAAATAAAACAAGAACAACAGTCATTAAACGACTGTGTTTCTGGACTTAGATTGATGCTTAACACATTGATCTTCTTCAATAGAAGCTTTCCATATTCCATCTGTTAGAATCTTTGACCTTTTCTTAACACCATTAAAAGATAAAATGTTAATCTACTGAAAAAAGATGCATGACCTTTTAAAAGTGAACTGTACCACTTTACAGTCTGCCATCATTAAAGAACTTTATGCTCAGGAGCCATGCATTATGTGTATCATAGCAATATAATTGTTTAGAATAATGTAATTGTTCAGCCAAGAAGATATATACCACGCATAACATAAATTAAAACTAGAACTATGTGAACTTTGAAAACCCAGTCAAAATAACATGTCAGATCAAGGCTTACTTTCAGTTTTAATCAGTCTCAACCTCAAATTTCTTTTTTATTAATATGCCAAGATGCATGCCTGGAAGATACCATTTTAACAAAGAAAAAGGATGATACTTTGGGACAAATGAAACCACATCACTGGCAAAGGAAGATGTTTATCTGCCTTTGTTTTAATCACCTATACTTATTTTTTCAGTATAAGGAAATAAACATGGCACTAGTATTTAAAATAGTAGCAAGGAATTTCAGTAGCAAGAGAATTCTTGAAATAGACTTAACTTGTTTTGTGCTAAATCTGAATTGTCTTAAACTAGACTTCTTAATAGCTATGGCCACAATTCAGAACAGCATTGAAACATGGTTTAAATCCAATTCAGTAAAGCGCTTTAGAGAGCATTTAGTTTTGAGTATGGACTAATTTGATTCCACTTCAAATTAAGCCTCTCTTCTGAATCCTGACTACAAGGAACAAACTGAATACACAATGTAGGTCCAGATAACCTAATCTGACCTTCTGGTGAGTTCCAAGTTTTAGATGAAATCCTTCAAGTTGATTTGAGAGCATAGCTATAGAATAATGTGTCTACTTAATAACTACGTAACAGAGGATAATAGAAAGTCCAAGTATCTTCTGCATTTGAATAAGATGTTCTGCTAGTACTTTTTATTACATAGGACAAAAAGCTTTTCTGCAGAGGAAGGCTCATATTCTTCTAATTTCAACCTAAATTCTGCTGAAGTCCCTAACTTGATCCATTTTCCCCAGCAAAATCAGTGAGCTTAGGCTGGATGATTCTGGGTTGGAGTATCCTCTCTCTGAATGTCTGTATGTTTTTCAGCGTAATTTACTCCATAAGGTAAGTGGCTGCATGCAAAATAGAAATACAAGGGTTCTAAGATGACATAAATTTAGGTCTTGTTATTAATATTATTTGATCATAGTAACATAAGTAGCATTAGCAGTGGCACTGTGGTGGGGGCTCTCAGACAGCCCTGATGCAATGGGCGCATTTACATTAGCACTTTAGGGCACAGGAGGGGTTCTTTCCTTCATGAATTTGCCTTGCACCTATAACTGAAGGCGGGTGGTGTGCACTCAGAGCCGTTTCCCACCTCGTGAGACTGAGGCTGAAGTCGTATGCTGGTTTACCATCTTGAGTGACTCGCTTGCAATGAGGACGTATGGTCCTGCAGAAGTTAGCTCTCTACATGTGTACTGCATGCCTAGGACTGGAAACTGGCTTGAACTTCATTATTAGAAATGACATCCCGTGCATAATAATGCAGAAAACGTAGGGGAAAGCACAGGGTTTGTGTTTTGACAAGTAGAAAGACATTCATTTCAGTAAATGTCAGCTCTTTAACTCCAGTTAAAACATCATATTCTGCTTTCTGATCACATTGCTGCACTAGCCCTGGCTATTTATATTTGGTTCCTGTTAAATAAGCAGCACCCCATTTTGTATAGGCCAAGCATTTCATCTTTGAAGTTAGTAGTCACTTTTTTTGTCAAGCTCTTTCATTGTTTAGACCTGCTTCCCAGTCCCAGCCCCAGTTTATCACCGCAAATTTCCTCTCTTGCATATTCTTCCCTCTAGGTCATTGATAGTGAAAGCAAGCAATATGTTTCCTGGTGTTCAACCATGTGGCACTTCACTAGTCACATAATACACTAGATAAGCAGATGACAGTCTGTGCTGCTCTGAATAGCATATGTGCGTGCCGTCTGAAAGCCAGGAGCCGGAGGACGTAGAGGCAGCCAACAGAGGGAGTGGATGGCAGCAGAGCCCTGGCCACTCAACCCCGCTTTGGAGAAAAGAGAAAGGGACAGCTTGGCGTTTATGGTCCAAGCGTAGGAGATCGCAGCCTGTTTCCCCATCAGTCCCTAGGCATCTCTTAGAGGCCACGTGCTCTTCTGCTTTCAAGCTGCAGGTTGCCTACCTGACCGAAGTTTAGCTCCAGCTCGGCAGGAGGAGGTGGTGCCCCACCAGAATGTTGGCTGTTTTGAGGAAAGTTTGGCCCTTCTTACATTTTTTGTGTGGACATGGAAGATCTGATCTCTAGCAGTTGCCTTTTTGTCTACTAAGTGTAACTATCAAGTAACATACAGAAGCTATAATTGCTATCTAATTAGCATTACGAAATAAAACCTACGCTGTGGAGAACACCTGCTTTCTCTGTCTTTTACAGTATAGTAGTAATGTTTAAAATCTCTTGTACCTACTCATAACTTGGTACCCAACGTAGCTAAAATGATATAGACCTCATCAACCAAAGTGGCATTCCCTTCAGACTAAGAAAGTCCTAGATCTCAGCACTGGTGAATAAAATAAAGAGAGAGACAGTCTTTTCTCTTTGACAGAAGCAAGCTGTCACAGTAATAGTGAAATGAGATACAGAAGGAAAAAAAAATTCAAAATGTTCTTAGACACTTCCAGGCAACATGTAAATAGAATAATAAATCTGGCAAGAAAGATCTGTTTATTTTTTGCACAAAAGGACTAAGGAGGGGTTTTTTTTCCATTTTAAAGCATGAATTTCTTTTTCTTCCACCTGAAATCTGCACAGTATTCCACAGAGCAGCTGTCCACAGCAAGAAACTCATCATTCACTCTCTGATCAGCACATACAGTAAGTGACATGAAACTCTGCTTAATTCTCTTGTGTCTTCATGAAATAATTTCTTCACCAACCAAAGAAATCTGCTGTTTACCATAATCTCAATTTAACACCTACTCCCAGTGTTCAAAAGTAACTGTCTGCATTTGAATGGGGTTTGCAAAGCAGAAGTAACTGCCAGGGAAAACTAAACAAGTCTTGTCTCTTCCTTGGAAGTTGGAAAAGGCTTTAGGTTTTTATCACAGTGACAGGTTACATGGTAAATAAAGTTTGAGATCTTTGCTTTGGCCATTTAAGACAAGAATTGGTTAGAAGTGAACAAAGCTGAAGGGTGCAAAACTTGAATAAAGCCCAAGTTACACGTTAAGAGGGTTGTTCGAAAGCAAGTGGCGCATGCACGCAGGGTGAAACTGGGGGGGTCTGTACGGTGTGACGGATAGGGGATGTTACTCCCGACTTACTGAGGAAGCCCCTTGAAACTAATGAGTTTTCAGTTAACGAGCAGTATGGGAAAGAGGCTTTGGAAAACATTCCACTTCTTAAAAGCTAATTTATTTGTTTTGCAGTACGTGGAAAAGAGCTGGGAGGATCTCAGCCCCAGCAACGCTGGGAATGGTCCCACCTTGCCTTGGATTACCATGCACAACAGAGGATCATTCTAAAAATATTTCCTCATTTGCCATGGAATCAGATATAACATCTTTTAATCAGCAATCAAAACAAGGCCCTGTTAGTATTGTTAGATTAGCTAGATTTCTACAGATTTGTTCTGAAGTTAACAAAATCGCATCCAAACGAGAGTGAGCGACAGGAAACGTTCTGCAGGAGTGCAAAGCCTGCAACTGCAGCTTCACTCCACCACAGCTGTAAACGCCCCTCGGCACTTACCTGGGAACCAGGGGCTGCTCTTGAGGGAAATCTCTCCTGCAGTTCTCTTCCCCTAACTCATAAGGTTATGATTTGGGGAAATTTGCGTTTGAAAATTTAGAAATGTGATGCACAATGTTTTCGTGTCATGGCTGGATTGAAGTAAGAATAAGTTTCCAGGCAGGGTGTATTTTGTGATTAAGCATTGTGTTGGAGGTTGGAATTTCTTTTTGTCAGGATTTCTGTTTATATTACTGTCTTGATTTACTGCAGGTAAAAATAACTGGTGATGTTAAAATCCTTGTGTAATTTTTCTGAAACAGGATGAGTTTTCACATCATGTGAATAGTATTGTACTGCTAACTGTTTAGAGGAAACTAAAATAAGTTGAAGGAATTAGTATTTCGTCAAAGAGTCAGTACTTGCCCCGCAGTAAGATATTTTTAGCATTTTTGGATTTTGATATATGCGAGTGTCTTTTTTTCCTGAGAGAACAGGAAAAATGCTTCTCCTCTCCTCTCCCCGCTTCTTTCATATGAGGTTGTTTATTGCAGACCATTGCATGAGGTCGTGTTGCATTTGATCTGCTGGAAAATGAACAGTCTTTTGAATTATCTATATGTTTCATTTGCTGCCTGTCTTTGGTCAGGTGAAAAGATAAAGCATTTCACTATGTAACTTTCCTACCACTACCCAGGGTAGGTACCAGGGTTACAAGTTTTCGGATAAGCTGTATGTATCTAAGCAGAATGATCTTGCGCAGGCACAGCTTTTGCTGCTAGAAATAATGCTTTTTAAAGTGTATTGACATATGCATTAAATAAAAACCACACATGGTATTGAAGTGCTCCGTTCCCCTAGAAGAGGGAGAGAATAAGTCTTAATTTTCCGTTGGGGCAAAGCTTTAATAGAATCGCTGCTAGTTCATAGTCTTCCAGTTATTGTTTAAACCCCATAAGATACTTAAGGCTTTGAGTGTTTGTAACAAGAAAAGAAAAATATTAATTCATTCTCGAGCTCAGATTTGGCAGCTAATAAAGTTATTCTGGCTTCTGTTACATTTCTTGCCCACCAGCACTACCATGTTGCTCTTATTTAGCTGAAGAGTTTTAGTGTCTTGAGCCCCTTGTACCTTATGGAAGTTGAGAAAGAAAATCGAAGGTCACAAGGAACATGGAAGAAGGTAATCTAAATAATTGCAACAGAGAAAACATAGAAAAAAAGAAATTGAACAGGACATACAGACAGGAGCTAACAAAATGGTGCTCTGCCGATATTGTTAGTGCTGTCATTTAGGTGTGTTTATGTGGTTGAGTGATTGTGCTTGGTAATCAGCTTATTTTGTTGGGTTTACAGTTCTTGGTGAGATGGGGAGGAGTTGTCTTTGGTTGATGGTTTCTGAATTTTTCTCAGGTTCTCCCCATTCCGTCTAAGATGGACACAATTTGTCATGTTTCCATTGTCCATCCCTAGTGATTCAGGGACTTCCGCAGTTTCTCAGCGAACTAGCCAACTTACCACACGGTATTGTATGTACTTGGAATTAGATCTCATTTCCCCTCTCTCGTGGCTACCAGGCATTGTATTGCAAAGTGGGACCCTCAGCAGCTGAATTTTCTGTTCTGCAGTGCCCGATACAAATAAGTTGCAATATCACAGGGCCTGACTGGAATCCCACTCCGTCAGGGTGACGTTATCATGTCATGCAACGTGGTAAAATGATATGTGTCACTTGTAATTTGTAATGGGATCAAAGATGGGTATGTAGTATAGATAAATAAATAGAAGATTGCTTACGCCTTTAATTCTGTGAATCTCAGGATGCTCTCAAGTTTAGCAGGTCTGTATTTTTATCTGCAGTTGTCATCTGCTGCAAAAAATCTGTATTTTAAAGGGTCAGATGTTCAGACAACCTAGGTGTAGAACAGATAATTCAGACTGTTTTTAGTTACCCAGTTTGAAAACAAAAAGCGAGTACTGCGTGAGGAGGCAGATAGAAGTGACTCTTTCCATGCGTAAATACATTCTTTCCACACATCAGCCTTCCTAAACAGTTTTCAAATCTGTCCTTAAATTGACTACAAGATGTTTTGTTCAGCAGCCAAAGCGAGGGGCACGTAAGCATCAGTGTTTTGGTCCATCTATTTTTGCTTTTTTCAAGAATCCAGTGAACGATGCTATTCTTTGCATTGTCTTTGTTTACCCTATTAGGTGTCTAGGCTTTATATAAATTGTGAAAATGTGTGGGCTCTCTATTTGACTTCTAAATTATGAAGATGAGGTTTTGCAAATAAATAGCTTATGAGAAGAGCCAGGCTGACAGCAGAGGGATTGATCTCCTTTGTGGAGCACGTACAGCATGTTGCCTTGTTACTTCGTCAATGCGCTTCAGTCTCAACGTGTTCTCAACAGCGAGTGTCCCAGTTTGTTTCCCACATCCTCCTGTCCTTAGCATCTGGGCTGGGATGGGCATCCTGGATTCCAGTTAGTTCTAGCTGATGATTGAGGGTGGAAACCTGCAAAATAAGCAAAGTAACTCGCTGTGTGTAGACAAATACAATTCTGTCTTGGGCACTTGCAAGGCCCGCTGAATCTCCTTCTGCAAATAAAGCTCCCTCATTTTCAGCTTCGTTGAAAAATGCAGTGAAATCAGGCTTTAATCAGGGGAAATGACACATTCTTGTGCATATTTCAGGGTTTTAAATTAAAAGCTATTTTTTAAAGAAGAAAATTAAATGCTGTTTCAGATTTCTTGTTACTGCTGACCCTTCAGGACTGCACTGAGCTCCTGCCACCTACCACCACGCTCGCCAGGCAGTCTGTACAAATATTATTATTACTTAAATAGAGTCTGAATCATTACCTTGTGTTTTCACTTTGTAGTGAAGTGATTTAAATACAGTTTTCTTATGTTGGGATCCTTTGACAAACGCATAAATAGTTAGCGCATTGTTAGCAACAGTGAAAAGGAAATGGATGCCTGGCAGGAGGAAGGGCAAATAATTTTCTCATGCTTGCTGTGCTCGTTCTGTAGTGTAAATCAACTCTTCTCCTCCGAAAGTAAAAACTTCTTCCAAGATGTCAACAAAAGTAAAGTAATTAGGAAAGGAAATGTAATTCCTCCCTGCCGCTCCTCCCTCGCGCACGTTAGTAAATGAAAGCTATTTAAAGCTACAACCTGAGGTAGACTAATTGGAGGAGATGAGTCATTTGGGACCTGATCCTGGAAATGCTTACTCAAACGAGTAGCCCTTTGATTGTTTGCCTGGGTCAATTTTGAGTGCATGTGCATGCTTCAGGATCAGGGAGGAGAAAGTTCAGTCCTGCAGGGTCCCGAGTAGACCCCTCCAAGACTGAAAGGCCGGCACTCAAGCTCCTGAGTCGTCCCGCTGGTCTCAGTGGGAAGATGCGTGTGCTTAGAGTTAACCGTTCTATTGGATCACAGCCAGTTTGGTCAGTGTCTCCCAGGACTAAACCCTGAATGTTTAACATTAAATAGAATAGGAGTATTACGAGGCTACTTTGATTAATTAATCTCATTTGGAAAAAAAGAAACAACTAGAAAACCGAAACACACCACAAAACTTTCCCACATTCGCTTGTGCCTCTGGTTCATGTCTGTCATAAAATTAACTACTGTAATACGCTTTTTCCACAATTTAGTTCTCAAATCCTTTGCTGCAAAGGAAGCTGTAAAGCTCAAAGGCGTATTTTTTTCTTAGTGTTAGCAATTAATATGCCACTAGTCTTTGCATAAATAAGTTGTCTATTTTAAAGCAACTCAAATGGGCTGTTTCATTTTATATGACTGTTAATTAAGATGTTGATTAGCCCTGCTATTGAAGCATTGAAACCCTTTCTAAAAGAAATGGCCACTGTTTCAATTTTATTTTAATTAGTTGGACTTTGAGGTTATTTACTACAGCGTTAGCTATCAAAGTAAAGCTCTTTAATTTGATGTTCAGTCCAAGGCAGGTAGTGCACAGAATTCTGCATTTGCCTGTAACCGCTGTCATTAACAGCAGAATGATTTAAGGTCATTTAAGAGTCATCAAGCTCACAGATGGTAAAATGCAAAGTATCTAAAAGGGAAAATAACAATTGTTGTCTTGTCAAATAAAATCCGAACATTGTATTTTTTGTGAACACCCACTAGCTTCCAGCAATTTTATACAGAATGTGTTTCCCTTTGGGCGGAGAGTGTTAGGTCTTCCCTTTTATGCATCCTTCCATTGAGACATGCTAACCCCCTTGGGAGGTGAAACCCACCCAGATATTTGTGATTTTAAAACTTCATTTGCGTCACTTGCAACAGAGATGGATCATTATTCTGGGATAGAATCACATCCTGCACAGTGAAAATAACAGGCAACATTTGACCTGAAAAGGAAAAGAGGGAAAAAAAAACCCGAACAACTTTAAAGTGTTAAAAGAAACAGACAGTGTTAAAGCTGCTTCAGGAAACAAATTCTCCCTGTAATGCAGTGTAATTACGATCTTTTCTAAGCTAAGTATAGTACCCTAGAGATTACTATAAGTAACTTATAATAGAATTTTTATTAGTGGTAGTAATTTTTTATGATAATTAGCGTAATCTGCAGCCAATAAAATCAGAAGATATATAGTTATCTCTTTTACACCAGAAAACTATTCTTTAGACAGCTGAAACATTAAGAAAGAAAAATGTATTATTTTATGATCGTTATACACTTTTATGTTCTGATTATTTGGTATTTTTTTTATTAGCTCTTTCCATTTAATGGTGAAAAATGTGAGGCATACTCAAGAGCCAGTATAAAGCGGCCAGGCTGGGGTAAGCAGCTGGCATTTAGTTTCCTCGGCAATCTTTATTCCATCCCATCTGAAACCTCATCCTTTGTGGAATTGAGCGAGTTTTAAATATTTCTCCTAGATGATGGGTTACTCTTGCATCAGCCTTGTACTCGCAGTGAGATTGCCTTTCCTTATTGACCAGCGGGAGAGCCGTAACTGTTGAAAAAAGATGTTTTAACAGTAATGCTGTCGTTGGCTGTGGCATGTAGTCTGTGTATCCTTAAGACTCCGCTGCATTGCCCCACAAGAAGCTCTTGCAGCACAACCCTTCTCAAAAGCTCCTAAACCTACAACAGGAACACACATGCAAAAATATTTCTTAATATGGATTTGCGGTCCCACAGATTAGGACGGTGTGCTAATGGCTGGAAGACGGCTGTGCTTTGACCTCCTCAGATTTGGAGAGGCATTTTGACCGAATGGATCAGCTACTACTTCTAAGCTAGTAAGTTTGCTGGAAATACGATGGAAGAGAACAGTTTCTAATAAACCTATGGAAGGACTAACTGCTGTTAGTATTCAAGATCATACGTTAAGTTTTTAGTTTGCTTCTCTACATATCTTGCTGGCACTAGTAAGCAAAAGCTTTGCCTGAGTAAAAAAAGAGAAGGCAAGACACGAGTGTTGCATTTATCGTATTTTCAAAAACAGCTGGATCATTTAGCGTAGTCATTTTGGTTTAGAGTGAAGACAGGGTATATAACGATTCCCAACTTAGTTGGAGAGGTTGGATTTCACTTCTTGAAGGAGAAAAGAGGAGAGAATACTCTAGGAGAATACTGAATCCATAGGGATTTCAGATGGAAGGAGACTATTGTTTCATACATTATCTATGGCCCGATATACTGCTATTTTCTTTTCTCAGTTAGTGGCACAGTAACCCCTAAATGACCCTCTTAATCTGTATTATCGTAATTCATTGGCAGCAGTTATAGGATAAAAATAAAAAATTCAAGATACATGACCTAAGAGGAACCAAAGAAGGTTTTCATCATCTATCCCCAGCTTTATGACCTCATGCTCAAAAGTTATGCCAGGAACTAAAGAGGCTGGTTAGAACCAAGTTTGCATTTTCTGCATGGTGAGCAATATTAAATCCGCTTTGGAGAAAGAACCGCTGAGATTTGGTATGGGACACAGACACTGTCATAATCCTCCAGGCTGCATGGATCTCTCACATAGGCTGTGCAGATGTCGAAGTTGGGATTGTGCGTGCCTAGAATTCGTTGGACTTGGACTTCACTCAGGGCTGTCTGAATATACGTAAGGGCTATGAAGAGTGCCTGCTGGCTTCCACTCAGGGAATGGCATAGATTCTTCTGGACCTTTTGAAAATTATTCCTGCAGAAGGAGGTCAGAGGTCTGTTGCATTCTCCTAGGCTTCTTAGACTCCGTTTATCCTAAATTAGGACAGGAAAAGGGAAAAGAAAAGATGAAATAATGGTGGTATCACTCCTTAAAGGTCCTAAAATGAGATCAGCACTCCCAGCAGCTGTACAGATATTCATAATCCAGTCCTCCTCTCTTCTGTGCCCTGAGGAGAGGCAAGTTAACAATTATGACAGTTGACATATTATCTCTAGCACGTTACTTAGCATCTGTTGAGATGTATGAGGTAGATCAAGCTCCAGAGAAGTCTGTCCCACATTCTGCAAATATGGGCAGACATCGCTGCATGCAGTTACCTGTGATTCATATTTTGAGTGTTGTCCAAGTGATCATAACTACTGCAGACATAAGGGGTATTATTGAGCTGGCTTATGTTTAATGTCTAATTTACAGACCTGTTTAGACAGTCTGTGAACACAGGCATGTTCATTGAAAGACTTAAGGCAGGCATTGGTTAGGTTCCTAATAAAGATGGTGTTTCCTTACCTGTGTTGTCAGTGCCTTTTGTGTGGAAATACGGTAACTGGTCAACTGTTAAATAAGTGGTAGTTTTCTTCGTGTCCAAGAAACCCTCACTTTGTGATGAAAATGGCAAGAGTCTTGCCTTGCCTCTTATTTCCCCTGTTGCTTTTTGGCAAAGGTAGCGCTGTGCAGACCTTCAGCCTTCAGGTAGATTGAAGTGCTGTTGAGCCTGGAAGCACACAGGCTGTGAAAACGGCGCTCTGGCAGTGGAGATTCTGCCAGTGGATAAAGCATCGAGTATCCATGCCGATTCTGCTGGATTCCTGTGTGCCAGCACTTAGAGACTGTTGACCATGAGGTTTCTCTGACGCTCTTGTGAACCCTCACAGGGACAGATGGATTTGCTCTTGAATGGCTCCATTCTTTGCTCTTTGTGAATAGAGTGGGCAATTGTTAATTTGCCCTCACTGCTGTCACGCAGCACAGGCTTCTGCTTTGTCACCCCTCCTGCTGACCATGGCCTCAAGGCCAGGAGGTCTCATATTCTGGACATGTGTGTACTTACTGTATGTGTCCCCAACATCTTTTGGGAGGAGGGGTATCGCAGCTGAGCGCAGACGGTGTTGTGCTTCAGCCTGAGACTTAAACAGGAGGTATCCAGCAAGCTGCCTTGGTAGAAGCAACTGATGGAAGTTAGAGAAATGAAATTCCTGTTCCCCCTACACAGAGGAAGCTTACCAAGAGCCCTGTTAGCAAAAGTGATCGCCCTTGGATTTTGCAATGTTTTGAATTCATGTATGAGCCATTATAAAATTATTCATGGGTTTGTTAACTTTTGAGTTGGATTACTGAAATGCATCATACCTAAGGCAATGTCTGAAGAATATCTGGAAACTTTCTGTAAGAGCACAGAGCCGTTTCTTGCTCTCTTGGTCTCTTCAGGGTACGCTTTGCTTGCAGGCTGCTCTCAAAGTTCTCAAACTGTGCACCAGCTGCCTGTGCATTTCCAGGTACAAATAGAAATGGATTTTTCAGCCATCATCCCCAATAATACATCCTTCCTCCTCCATTCTGCGTTACATCTCTGTAGATTGGATCAGCTAGTATTCTTCATTTGTTACTATTTAGTTAAAGGTCTCTCTTCTTTCACTGCCCTCAAACCCACTGTATGTTCTTCTTCCAGCTTGCTGACCTTTGAGTTATGTAGCAGAGCTGTTTTCCAGGACGAGCTTCTAAGGGTTGATAGGTCTGAAGGATTTTAGGCAAAAGGGGTTATATTTTCAGTTTTAGAGTCTGTGAATACCTTATTAGCAGACACTGGATTATGTGGTAATTTGTCTAGAGGTTAGAACCGGTGCAAAGCATACTCCCAGATAAATAAAGCTTAAATTGTTATTTCCACCACAGACAGATCAATCTGTGTAATTTAGGTGACTGAACTTTTATAGTTGGCGTGCAAGGAAAATACCTTTTCTAGAACAGCGACTGTAAATTGATAGCGTAATTTGTGTTGTGAAAATTGGTTGCTGTATTCAATTGTATATAAAAAAGCACAGTCTTTTGAACTGCCCCCCCAAGATGTACCCTAAAAAAAAAAAAAAAAAAAAAATTCCAAACTTTCAGATTTATGTGAAGACGTTCCTTCCTCTGGCTGGTATTAGACTTTGGAGGTCGTTTTCCTTGCTTTTCCAGGAATTTGGCATATGCCACAACACTACATCTGGTAAAGGTTTAACTGAAAAATGACTTATTTCTAAATTCAAATAATTTTTTTTCCAGTTAAAATGTATATCCTGTGCTTCATGGTCTTCATCCATTCTGGCACCAGGTGGGTAACAAATCATATTGCTTGCCTCTTGAGATGAATATCAGAGTAATTCACTGTGCTGTGTACAACACTACCTAGAAGCCACAACACAAGTGATAAATAGTAGTAGGTTGGCAGGGGAGGAAGGGAGGTTCTTCAGAGAAAAATTATACTAAAAAGATGTAAGATTAGTGACATCATTGTCGAAAATGTGAACTCTCTATCCCTGCTGGAAATTCATTGGTAAGTAGACCCTGAGGAGAAGGCAAAATCAGCAGCCAAAAGCAAAGAGTCTGTGGCCCCAGCTGAGAAATCCAGGTCACATCTGACACCCACTGAAATCCACACTCATCAATCCAGTGGTCATTAGGTTGGATTCCTAATCACCAGAAAAATGGTTTACTTCAACGTATCATCTCAAGGGAAGCAGCAGAAGACATCTGAGGTGGAAACAGAGACAAATAACTCTCTCTTCACTTTAGGTAATGTCAAATACAGGAGAAGCTCCCCCTGCACCACACTGTAGCCCAACAGGTAATACCAGTTGCTTTAGCCTCGCTAGTAAACACCTGAAAGGTAATGCAGTTTCGATGGCTATAACTTTAATGCTGAATGGAACCAACGTAAAACGCTATAAATTAATTGATCTCAGCATTAAATCTGATCTAACACAATTTTATTTGAATTTTAAAGAATTAAGTGCAACCAGAACCTGTTTCCTGAAAAGGAAAATTGCATGAGTACAGTGTTTTCTTTTTCCCGTGATTGTCAATAACGTTTTTATTTTCCAGTGACAGAAATGCTAAAAAAAATACATTTCTGCAAAATGAAATATTTTCAGTTGGGGTTTTTTTTTCCTTCTCTCTCCCCTGTTCCGATTCTCCACTATTGGAACAGGTAGAAGACAAAACACAATTTTTCGTGTTAATACTTCTTGCTTTTGTTCAGCATTTTTTCCAGCTCCCCTACAACACCACTCAAAACATTAATGGAATATTTTTGCCATGAGGCTGTATCCAGAAAAAAGGTCACGGAACTCTAAAAATAAGGACTGTATTACTACTGGTGATGTTAGAGACTGGGCTAACTTGGCAAATAGGATGCAGTCTAAGCTTATGGTTTCAACACAATGGAGAAGTTATCAATAGAATAATGGATAGTAAACACGGAGTCTTGCACGTGTGCTTTTCTCTGGGTGGTTTCCAGATTTCACAGACTGAGTGTAACACTGTGTTTCTGTCTTGTGGGAGGAAAGACTAGGTCGAGGCCACCAGCCAAACTCCTTATGAAAAGAAAAAGGCAGGCTGCTCCCATAATAGGGTGTGAAAAATGGACCTTCTAGAATAGCAGTTTTAAGTAGCTTTTGGGTTTTGTTGAGCTGTGGTAAGGAAAGTGTAATTGTGCTGCCCGGTTCTGCTTGAACGAGCGAGTTGTGCACTTCACTGGAGGAATGTATGGAGTGTGTTGAAAGGACAGATAGGGAAGTGTGGCCAGGAATGTGATAGAGTGGATATAAAATGAGTGAAGACAAGTGTCCTCATGCTGGCTGCAGTGGTGACGTGCATTATCTCAACATGTTATCAGGAGATAGATGTTTGCATTCCCATGGGTCAGTGCAAGTTGTCACAGTTTCAACTTCCAGCTTTTTCTTAGGGAAATAACATCACGAGGCAAAGAATGCACAAGAAGTCCTCTGCTTGCTTGCACCTTCACATGCGATGGTACAATCTTGAAAGTTCTCTAGAGGACTTAGGTTGCAGTGTGAAAATATGTCGATTGGTTTTTCAATGGTCCTTTACTTCTATTTATAGCAACGAAGTTGATTAAAATGTTTTATTCCACTCCTCCTTTTCCCACTCACTAAATCTCTTTGCTAGTGAGACTGCTTAGAATATTTTTAAGGGGGAGCCTGGAGTTCTCAGCAGTGAAGTTTTGATGCCCAGCGTGAACGCTGTCTCTCTAGAAAGACATTGCTCTCCTGGAATGGCAAATGGATCAACGCCTGGCATGTCCCAGCCCAGTCCAACCATTTGAAGCTAGTTAATTTTGCAAGACCACTTAACAGGTTTTGTTATCATTCCAGTGTGAAACAAAAACAAATAGCAGAACTTTGGAAGGTTTTGCAAAATGCGGTTAAGCAGTTGCCATTGTTTCTGATCTGCTAATCAAGTATTAGTATTAATTAAAGGGTCCCTATAGATCCTGGTCCTCAGATCCATAACTGGTGATAAGAAAAGGAATGTGTGGCATGGAATCTCGATTCCTGTATTTACTGCGTGTTGTGTCTGTTCCTGGGTGTGTGAATATACCATCTGATAAGGTGAAACACCCTGTATATACTAGTAATTAGTCATAATTTCATGTAATTATTATAGCAATTTCTCTGGTAGCTATTATGTGTCCCAGGCTTCTGTACTTTATGAAGCCAAATTTCTGATTTTTAATTAATATATAGGTAGCCCGTTGAATTATGTTACATACCTTTTTCTTATCCCAGGTTTTTTGAGCTCTGTTGTACCTGCTGTTTCTGTGAAAAGAGTCAGAAAAGTAATGAATTTCCAAAGTTATATATTTGTCCTAGTAAATAATTTATGTTGCAACTTTTTTTTGGTAAGGTGTCATAAATGTTCCAATGCTTCTATCTCACTTTTTTCCCCCCCTTTAACTGTACCCTTTCCTGTGTTAACCTGTAAATACGGTGTTATCCTGTAAATATAGCGCTGAGGAATGTGAGGGGCAAGCAGCGCTGCCTCAAGTCAAGCGTGCCGTGGGCAGGTTCTCGGTAAGATTTTTCACACAGCTGTGTTAAAGTTTTCACGTTCAGCATGCATCCTGTTTTTTTCAGACTGAGGTATCTTTTAAGACACAAATTGTTTGTGGTGCCAATCTAATCTGCAGCATTGTTTTGTCATGTGAATGAAGGGGAGGATGCGATACATTTATTTTCACTTACTGCTGAAATCAAATATGGACTCCAGTCTGAAAACCTAACTGAGATGCCTGGGGCTGGGGTTTTTTGTTTGTTTGTTTGGGGTTTTTTTAAAAAAGCCTGGTTTAAAGCAAAAAATGGAGTAAAAAAAAATGAGTGGACTCAGTAAGCAATTTTAAAAAAGCAGAAAACTCCAAAAGAGGAGAAGCAGCCCAGAAATGCTGCCAGAATTAACTCTGTGGTTTTCTGAATCTCTTAAAGTCACAAGGTTAGATTTATCAACCGGTAGCCCACCAGTTTCACTGTATGAAGTGACTGTCATTTAATTGTGTGTAGTGATAGCATCATATCTTTTAATGCACTGACAACAGGGACTTACTTTAATTTCCTTTGACGGATTTAGCCTAGAGATTTCCTAGATTAAACAAACATAAACAATCCAAACGGCTTTAAACTAATTCCCATATAAAACAAGATTTGAAAAAAACCGCATTGAAAAGTAATGTAAGCATTTTGCTTACGTGGTTTTCATTTAAAAATTGTGATAAATCGTTGCAGCTAAAAAAGGCGCTCTGGCTGATACTCAGTACACCAGGTGTTCGGGTGCTCCAGTACCATTGCAAAATGCAGGATTTACACAGTGAAAGCAGTGCAGATGTTTGACAGCCATGCCAACCAGCGAATGAGTGAACCCTGAAAAAATGTGTTTTCAGTTCCCTGTACACTCCCAGATTGCTTTCACGTCTCTGTATTTACCCATGTGCAACATAATTTTTTTCCTGTGGAAAAATTAGTACTTACCCACACTTCTTTTACTGTGCTATTTGAAGTAATAGAACATCGTTATTTGCTATGCTTAGAGTAGGAAATAACTATGACAACTCCAATACCGTGGCTTGATTAATATTGGATTCTTAATAACAATCTCTACACATAGATTTTGGTAGCAAGATGAGTCATTTGTGCAGAGAGAGTTGATTCCGGGTGAGCCAGTGAATCCATGGCAACTCGGAGAAAATCATCTGCAGAGAAATGAGCTGGTGTTGTCTCCCTACGTGCAGGTAGGGCCTCTAGGTTTCGAAGATCTTTAGTTCGGCTCGCTGTGCTGTTTGTCTCGAGCTAGCCAGCACCACGGTGCGTTCCAGGCCAAGCCTAGCATAGCCAAAGCCTTACACACAACTTCAAAATAACGTCAGCCAACCGCTTCTGAAAGTTAAACTAGATGGTTAATATAGGGGTATGAATTGTCTGCAGAAGCTGGAATTAAGAGGCTACTTTGCTCCAGCACACCTTCCGCTTTGGCTAGCGGTATGAAAAAAGGTGACTGCTAGCCGTGGAATTGAGGGAAAGATCCTGTTGAAAGCTCAACGGGAACTTTGCTTGAGTGAGGACTGTAGAATTTGGCCGCTGTTCAGTAAAAACATGTTTCCACCTCTGACACTGTAGGGGACCTCCATACAGCATGATTTACTACAGAGAGCAGCTCAGTTAAGAGTAATTCACATCATTTCTTCATGCACCATATCACGTATGGACACACAGACCTTCCCGGATTCATCAAGATGGTAAAAAGAACCATCAAAGCTGTGTGTTCTGCGTGGATATGAAGAAATCATGTGATGTTTTGGCTTTGTTTTGTCTCCAAGTGCCACACTCCAGTGCTCTCAGCCCGAGTGTCCGTTCCTGCCAGCGTCGTGCGGTATGTTGTGTATTCCAGGCAGTTAGGGGAGTGGCAGAGAGAAGTTTACTGCACTGGCCATTTATTTCCTTGAAAGTAGAGACAAAAAGTCAGATCCAATCTTGAGAAGCTTATCTTTATGGTTTGCATTTTATTGAACCCCATTTTACTAATTCCTCCTGATTCCTCATTGGCCATTAGGCATAATGCGTTCTTTATTGGTGTACTATTTAATAACGCGCTAATTGATGGCTATCACAGCATAAGAACCAGGGGCCAGTCAGTATGTCAAACACTGGAAATCCTAAAGCAATGGTCCATCACTAACTGCAGCATGCTAGAAATATGAATGTTTATGATCTATGCCCATCCTCGGTCTCTGTACCGCTTACGCCTGGGTTCAGGCGAGTTTATGAAGAGCTGTTGTTTGAGTGACGGTGGGTGGGGAAGGTGAATGGTACAAGGTTGTACAAGGCTTGTAGCCGCTTTGAAAGCCATTTCATGACAGGTGGTGCTATGGAGGCTCACTGAGTTTGCTTGTATTTGGCACTCTAAAGCTAGCCAGCACCAGGGTAACAACATGTTCAGCTATTT
>NC_082608.1:5142534-5157534 GCF_030936135.1 Gavia stellata
TTTTATATTAGAAAGTATTAGTGAGTATAAACCGGCCATAAGAAGTGTTTAATTAAGAATTATATTGAGATGGGGAAAGCAGAGCAAGAAACAGATTGCCGAATCTACTGTTCATCGCTGTTAAAAGGTAGATTTGTCTCCGTAGGAAGAGGAGCAATCGAAAGCAGCCCTGGATCAAACCAAGGGATACGCGGTGTGGAACCCTGACCCTCCCAGGGGCCCCCTCCGCAGCCTCGGGGGAGAAGCCGGAGGGACACCTCAGACTGAACGTGGATGGAGCTTCCTACTGAGGTTTCCTTCTAACACACGTCAGGTAGCAAGTTGCCTTAGACTTGTGATCAATTCTGCCCACGTAATAATAGTTGGTCTTGGGTGAAAACGGTAACGCAGATGTCAGGGTGGTATGCATCTCGCAATTCTCCCACCCCAAACGAGAAAAGGAAGAACTCCATAGATCTTTGAATCTCTTTCCTTGTGATCTTTTACTTCAGGAATTTAAGAACATAAGAAACCCGTTAATTGTACCTGGCCACGGCACACTCGCTATCTTAACAAGAATTGAAATGTTGCAATTCAAATGGTAAGAAGTGAAGAAGGGAGTTGAGATTGACAGTAAAAACTGGCTTGACACGATTAAGCACCGAGTAATATTAAGTCTTGTCACACAAATACTGTAGGAGAAGGTTTGCTGCATTGTGCGCGCAGATAAGTATTTTATGTAAAATAGCCTCAGCCTGCCTCCTCTCTGAAACCAGGGAGTGCGAGTGGGTAAACAGCTCATAGCAACAGATGAAAGGCTGACGAAGTTCAGACTCCCAGTTCAAAGGTTTCAGCAGCATGTGAAATGACAATCTCGGGTTATTTGCGTTTCCAAGCTCCTGTGTATTTGAATTGTTTGCTCATCTACGGAGGCTCTCCATTATCTTATTCCTGGTTGTGCTCATCAGCTGAGCGAGCTGGCTGGCTGCAGACGTATTTCATAAGGCAACTTTACTAAAATTTATTTCACCTGCTTCATAATGCCCTGCCTCTGCCCCCAAGAAGATCAGAAATACTTTGTTTTAACTGATGAGGATAAATTACAGCAACACAAAGCCAGCATCCTGCTCGCTCCCTGCACGTCTCCTGCTGCTTGGTCAGCACAGGCCCACGATTCCATCTTTAAATCAAATTATGCTTGTGATAATATTGTCTTGAGTTTACAGTTGCTGACATGGATATTGACAAAGGCTTAGCCAGTATTTTAATAAGAAAACAAAATACAGGAAATACTCCAGAGTTTCCAGGTGGATCATTAACAAGACGCCTTGGAGGGCTGAGACTGCCAGCCAGCACAGGGAATGCATCACAGTTCGTCATACAACTTAAACTTCTTTTGACATCTAGTTATGTCGAAATGTGACTGATCACCTAGGGGTCCAGGCTCCTGTGAGGGAAAAGTTCACTGACAGACAGCGAACGAAGCTGATCTTAAATGAGAATCAAGAGAAAGCAGCATTCCAGTGTCTGACAGTCTGCAGCTGCTACCTGGGTCTGCCTAACGAAGACGAGCCTGCTCTGCTGAACAGTTATATTAGCATCTGTATGCTTCTGTCTCATTATCACACATCTGCCCACCTTTATTCCAATGAAGCTTCTTCTGATCTGACAGCTCAGGCATTGTCAGTGAATAGATATTATGGGAGCCGGGTACAGCAGCTTAGGGTGTTAGCTTTTATTTTCTAAAGGCTGTTGTACAGTTTGACAGTATAATGCCACAGAGGTAAAGAAGATAATTAACATATTGGGCAGTTTCTAAACAAAGCTGAGACAGTTATACCGGCAAAAGTGCTGCTGCAAGAGGGGTATTGTTTGCACTCTAGAAACATCAAAGGCTTGCGAGATCTGCCTTTAAGAAGAGCTCGAACAGGTACGGCATGGTCCCCCCACCACAGACGGGAAGTTTTGGGGGGTTTGGCCCACACCTAATAACTGCAAAACCTTTGGTGCACTTGAAGAGCCTGTCGCCTGCGTTCAAAATCTCCGCTTGCTCAGGCAAAATACCTCTCAGCATTTGAGAAGACGTGGAAAGGTGTGTGCGGAGGAGGAGGTTGTGGGTCTTTTTGCTTTCTCGAATTTATTTTTACCCCACTGCACAAAGCTAAGCGCTCGTGTGAGCTTCACAGAGCTCGTATTTGGATGGAGATTTAACCCTTCTAAGTTGGAGATCACATGTGGGATTTTCTGGAAATGCCAAAAAAACATATGATGGAGGTTTCATCATTTGTCTGCTTAGTAATAAACTAGAAAGGCTCACTTAAAAAACCAAGCAAACAAAGGGGAAAATAGCATTTTGAGCCCACAATGTAGATGGGCTGAGTTTGATGACTGAGGAAAGGGATGTTTATATTCTCCTCTGCAGCTCTGAGAAAAGAAATATAGTACTGCAGCGGATTACTACACAGTTTGCCTTCAGCTTTCACCAGGTGCTACAGTCTGTCTATTTTGGACAGTGGTGGACTTGAATGGCAACTTGGCTTCATAAATATTTTGGATATGAAGCACTTCAGAAAAATATAGCCTTTAAAAGTCAGCATGCTGCTTTACGTTGTTGAGAAAAATAGTGAATGGGACGCACTGCAGCAAGAGCCTCCCTGGAATTGTTCTCTGTTTGAGCCTTGGTTTATGTTTTAAATGGCATAAAAAATAATCTAGAGCCCCCTGCCCACAAGCAATGCTGTAGCCAAAGACCAGATCCTCAGTGGTTTGAGCAAGTTGCTCATTTACAGCCAAAACACTCTTCCCTGTTCCGGTGGCAATATGCAGGTTGACCCTGCTGAGAGTTGAGCCCTAGATTTCTAATAAGTTATGGACTTCCCTCATTTCATTCATGGCTTTCAGCTCACTGCTTTTTTCTTTGTTCTTGAGAGCACCGGGTTTCCGTGAGTTAATGTTGATATTACTGCTATTTTGCAACAATGCAATCAAAGTCATTTCAGCATCTGCAACGATGAAGTGAGAATAACTCGTTCAGATTGGCCTCCAAGACCTGTGCTCACTATTGCAAAGTTGGAATTCAAAAGAAGAGATTCATTTTAAAAAAGAAAAAAAGGATAGGATCCGTTGTCATTCATTCTAAAAAGGCATTACAGACTGCCGACACTGTACAGAAAAATAGGAGATGTTGACCTTTTTATTATAGACTTTTCTGTAGTGTTGCCCTCCTCTCACAGGCGCACCCCCCTGCAGCCTCGCACGCCCGCGCGCACCCGCACACACACGCGCTCTTCAGCTCTATGTTATCTCAAATAATTACCCTGCGCTTCTGGCTGTCCCTAGTGACTTCTGCTGCTAAAAAAGCTACTCATTGTCGGTGAGTGAAGAGGGATTTCAAACCTGCTTCTTGTGGCCCAGCAACAGCTCTTAATTAACCACTCAGGTATTGAGCCGCCTCCTCGCCCGGCTCCCATCCATATGGCAGGAACATGTCCGCAGTGATAATCACTGAAGGAAATACTGTATCAAAGAAAAGGGCTCACAGAACAGAAAGCTCCTGCAAATTATTTTTAATGATTCTCCTCTTGCGAGACAGATTATTTGTTATTTCAGGCAGGGCCGGGGAAGGGGGCTGGGGCAGGACATGCCCATCCTCGACCGGCTCTCCCCTTCACCCGGCGAGAGCCTGATCCTCAGCCCCGCCACAAAGCGAGCGCCCGGGGTACCGGAGGAGGCCCTTCAGGCAGTCTAAAAGGCTTTAGTTCCCTATGCTTTTGATAATCCTTTGTTTCTAGCGCAACTCGCTCTTCTGCACACTGGATGCGCGTGTTTCCTGCGAGCAAGGTACTTGAGAAAACTTGCAGCCTTGACACGGACCCACACTTTTTCCTTCCCCCTTGGTTTATAGAAAAGAAAACAGTGATTGGAGTTTATAAATCTAATTAAAAATGAAGTTGCATTTACATTTTAAAACCTTGCATATACCAGCATACTGTGTCAAAAGATATTATGTATGATTTTACTTTGTGACAGAAACCATTACATTTAAAAATTCATTACAGCAAGGTTAGTTAGACACATGATGGATGCAGCTTTAATCCTGCCATATATTATTACAGTTAAAATGCGAATGATGAAAAATATTTTGTGCTTATCAGCGTTTATGTGGAAATGTGTTTTACAGTGATATATGGTGTTATATTTCTATTATTATGATGAGAAAGAATGAAATACAAAAAGACTAAGTGTTTATTAAAACATGGTTACTTGTGATAAAATATTCTTGTTGTACATGACTTTAAACATATTTACCGAGGGCATTTGTCCAAAACAACTGTGAAATGTGTTTGCTATGCAAATCATTCTTTGTAATTTTTTCCCCTCTGTTATACTGACTATAGCTTTTTAATAGCCTACCGTTGAAGCTATGCAAATATATTTTTATTATTTTTCATTTCAAACGGGGGGGATGGGGACTGGCTCTGTTTACACACATGCGTGTATTCAAGTAGATGGAAGCACACATGAAGATAGACAGAAAATTAATCCTAGGAAAAATCTTTTTCCCTTTCTATCTCCTCTCGTTTCAGCCTCTCAAAGCCAACCTCGATCACAGGGAGCTGAGCCCTTCACCAGCACAGCCTTTCAGCACGTGCTGGTCTGCGAGCATACGCATGGTCCTGTTGATGCCAAAGTGATTTAACACCTTGCACAACTGAACCTTTAACTCGAGCTTGTTTGACACCCTCCTCCCTCACATATGAGTAGTGCATCATTGCATGGGAGATTCATCCCCTGGCCAGGGAACTGATTTTTTTTTTTTTTTCTTTCCCCAAGGAAGGTGAATTTTCAATTGCACTTGCGCTTTAGAAGAGCCCTGCCAAGGAAATCTGTACAGCACCCTCCTAATTTGAAGGGTAACGAGTTTTGAGGTCAGTATTGCATGTTGCAAATTCCTAGGCTAAGTAAGTTTTTTAAGAATTTATGCTTCAACAGTGACCCTTCAGGAAGGGTTTCTGGCACTGAGGGCCTGGTCTCCACAGGCAAAATCCAGTATAATCTTGAGTAGAACAATACAAAGGCGTAAAAGCCATTAAGTGACTTGCCCAGCATCCCACAGGAAATCTGTGGCAGAAAAGAAAATAGAAACTTGAAGGTCCTGAAACTTAGGAATTTAACCATTGTATACACGTAGTCCCCCACGTGCTCTGTCCGCTGGGTTTTCAGTGTGTTTCAGGTTTGCTCCCCTGGTCCTTCCACTGGCCCTGGCTGACCACGGCGTTATTCCAGTATCAAGTAACCTGATGACCCAGAAGGTACTGCCTTGCACCCCATGCCACCCTGACTTGCCATTGCTTCCACTGTATTCCCATTATTTATTTTCCAGATGTACCTACTACGAGTTTATACTGTTTGGTTTGTTACTTTTTCCTGCAGCTTATATTTAAGAAAACAGAGTCAAACAAATAAATTGTATGTTTTCCGTATTATTCCTGTAATTCCTCCAGTTTACATTGCTATCTCTTCAAAAAAATTAAATTGGTTTGACTTTGGCATGATGCAGTAATCAGGCTGAGATTGCTTCTAGTTACATGAAGCTGAGCCCATCTTTAGCAAGTCAAATGCACTTACTAAAAAACCAGCTAAGTAACTCAAAATACTTGTTTGTGATCAAGAGCGTATATGCCCTTCAGTCCTTAATGCCTTTCTTTTGATATGAACAGAAGCAGGAGACCTGGTGCTTGTAGTTCACTAAAGTGGCTATTTCCTTATAGCCTTCCTCTTGTAACAATGTTTATTCAGTTATCAGGGAAGAAATATCATTTGTCCGTGCAGCTACAATTACCCAATTTGTCGTATAAATTATTACTTTTTTTTCTCATCTCATGTTGATGACAGAATCATTTAATAGACTTTCAGTTGCTCAAGCTTGAAAATTGGTTCCACATTCTCCCTTTTTTAGTTTTCCTCCCTAGGGTGAGTGCAACGTGGTCTAAATACAATTTCCATCCCCCCTCCCTTTTTTTTTTTAAACATCTGCTTGTATGAGGATGTTGTTGTGTACATTAGCGCTGTGCAGTTTAGCACCCTTTAGGACTACCTTTGGCTCTCAGCTTCCTCGGTCCCGGGGCCAATCATAATATATCAGGAACTGTAGATATTTCCTATCTCAGCACTCTCCATAACTCTTTTGCTCAGCTGTCTGAAGCTGTTTTCTTTAGGAAGTCCAAAGTGAGGGGGGCTGGTTGACCTGGCATCAGTCCTATTTATAAGAATAAAACCTCTTCCCCGTACACCTTTGGAGCTTTGTCATGTAGGGGTCACATCCGTTTAAATTAATAGCTATAGCGCCCGTGACGGAACATGGCCACCTAACCTTTATTGTCCCGTCTACCCTTTTGTTTGAAGTTATCCAACCTACTCAGCTGATTTTCTTCAAAGCTAAGGTTACAGGATTTGCAACTGTGTCTTTGCCACATAATTAATTAGGAAGGAAGAAACAGCTATTGTCACACGTACCGGATTTTTTTGCGATATGTATGTTTGTTTGTTTATTTAAAATAAGCATTTGCTTTTAAATTTTTCCTCCCCTGCTGTTGCTGCTGAAATAAATGCCAGTCAGGCTTGTTTGCTTAGCATAGGAGTTACTGGGTGGTTGTAGGAAGAAATGATGTATGGAGCAGCCATCTCATTTCTAGCCTGCAATCCAAGGGCTTTTCTTAAAAGTAGTGCCATTTCTGCTTCTGTGGCGCTGGAGATGTCACAAAGTTACGATCTTCCCACTCATGAGTCAACATGGTTGCCTACGAAATATATTTATTTTGGTTTTAAGTCTAAGAATATTTGCTGAAAGCAGGATTATCACTTTGTAGACCACCAACAGTTGTTGAAAAGCAGGGCATAAAAGTTTGTTTATGTCTTTAATAACCCACTTAATGACAGAGCAAGCACATTATTCATAATAAAATAGCCTGGCATAATCTTACTCCAGTGCGTGGTGTCAGGGAATTAAGAAACATCTGCTATGCCATAAAATAACATTGTATATACTATGTACATTAAAAACATGTGTATACACATACGTATATTGTATACATTATTTAAAATGTCTCAGTGGAATTCTACTCTCTTTAATTACATTTAGAAAACAGTGAAATGGTTAAATGATGGTATTTTTACTTCTGAATAAGAGTTTTACATAATGTTTGTGGCTATGGCGAGTTATCATGGCAAGGGACAGAATACGGTATCAGAGTACATTTAAAGACATAAAGGCTAAGTTTCAGGTCTTGAAATTGGGGTTCAAAATCTATTTATAGCCTCCAGATAAGTAACCTAATTTTCTGAAGCACAAAGCATTTGTGGGTTCTTGACTTGATAAGAGTGTTGGTTGCTCAGCAACTCTGAAAAAACAGGCCAGTATTTCGGTGCCTAAATGGAGATTTTTTTTTTTTTATTTACAACTAAGGCACCTGAATTTGCAGCTTTTATCCACACGAATTATTTGCATTACTCCTGCCCTCAGAATGGAGCCCTCACTGTGCTGCTGCTGCACGTGCGAGGGGAGCCACTGCTTCTGCTTTGGAGAGCTTGAGCCAAAAAGACCAGATAATCCTTACGCTCACTCTGCAACTGGGATACTGGAGTCAGTGGGGGTAATGCACTTCACCCTGGAAGTGGCTGAGCATTGTGGCTCCCAACCAGCAAAGCATGTAAACATCTCTTTAAATTTAAGCGTGTGAGATGTAAGTGGAACTACTTGCATCTTAAAATTAAATACATGTTTCACTAGATCAGGCCAGATGGTTTTACATGCTCAAAAGTGACATTTACAAGGTCACATAGGAAGTGTTTGACAGAGCCAGGAACTGAAACCAGATCTCCCGAGTGCCAACCCAGTGCCTTAATTTTGCTCCCATCTTTTTTTTTTTTTGGCATGTTTCTCTTCAATGCAAACAAAAAGGAAAAAAATAATCCAGTAAGGAGACAATTAAGTTGTTTTGTTTGGTGGGGTTTTTTTTTTATTTAGAAGGGCTGGGCATACAAGTGCCACTGTTTAAGATTAGCACTTCTGTGTTTTCAGAAAAGCATATATTTTTACAGATTCTTAAAATTTTTTTCTTCTATCTTACAAGAATGTAAGAAATCTGTTTTCATTTTGTAGGTGGCCCACCAAATAAAAAAGTTATAAGTTAATAAAATTTCTATGCAGATTTATGTGAACTGGATGAACTCTCCCAGTATCTGAATGTTAATCTGTTGGAAAATAGCTGCTGTGGTACTGGAATAGCTCAACATCATAGAGCAGGGCATGCTAACAGCAGTTCTCTCATTGACATTTTCCCCACAAGTGCCAAAGTAAACATCGGAAACTACTATGGGGAAAAAACCCAATGAACTACTGGAAAGGCAACTGTGATCTATTTAAGGCGGTTTCTTCAGATTCACCTAAATCTCAGCTACCACTGATGTATACATTTTCCTTGGTAGCCCTATCCTTGCAAATTATCTTGGATGCATTTGATTTAGTCTGTCTTGCTTTGCTAGCTCTATTCTTGGCATACACCTCTGCTCTTTGCAATCCCCTATTCTGCCTCAGGTTTTGATGTCTCTTTAGCCTTCCTGTCCTCCTCTAACTCAAACCCAGACCTCAGCACTGTCAGAAAGTACTCTACGTGAATTTTTTTTTTCTCTTACTAGCATTCATTAGGCTAAGGTCTTACCCCATGTATGAAAAGGGAGGAAGCAGCACCCTCCTACTGCACCTGCAAACTGCAAAAAGGTAAAATATGAGCATGGGGAGGAACATTTTATGTAGAGACCTCTCGTTTTGGCAGGCCTCTGTATTTCACTATCTGATGTGTTTAACAGACTTCTACGCATAGAGTTTGCATAGCTGTGACCAGTTTACAAACACTTGTAAAATTAGTATCATTTACATAAGATGTATTTAAATGAATGCACCCACTCGTCTGTGGGGCCTGAGGAGCAGGCTCAGTTTATTCTTCTTGAGGGTATTTAAAGCATCATCACTTCAAGCTGTCCGGCTCCACCGGACGTGCATGGGGACCCGTGGCCAAGGCACTGCAGCCCCTCAGCTGGCAGGAGAGGGTGGGGGCTGCAAGGGCACCCGGCACAGGGCTGCCTCGAAAGCCGAGACGGGGGTTTACGGGTCAAGGGCAGGAACTGCTGACAACAGGGAGGGCACAAATGCTGAGGCGGCACTGGTGACTCAGGCTCCCTCGGCTGCCCGATTCCCAGGCATGGGTCAGCCCCTGCAGCCTGTGAATGCTTTGGGGTGGGAGAGTTTTTGATTAAAGCACTGCAATTTGGTGGCCAGACAGATGCCTGCCTCTCCGTCTCACTGTATGTCTGTGCCGTGCCGGGCACAAATAGGCCCTGAAGGACTCGGAGTTACCCGACACAGATAAGTCCATCACACAGCACATCTCAACTTCTGATAAAATCATATTTTGCTAGAAAATAATTTTTGTGTGCTTTAGAGCTTAAAGTTTTAATAGAGATGTAGTCTTGATTTAGAACTATTTCTTGACTATTTTGTATCAAACTGAAAGACGTTAAAGCTTAGAATCTTCCAAAGAAAGTGTCTTCTAACTTGTTGGACTGGTTTCTCCTGCAGTGAAGACCAACTGGCTCATCACGAACATTAACGATCCCTGTGGAAGGATCTCATGCTAAGCAGCGTAATACAGTTCACTTTCAAGGTATGCTTAACATCAGGTTCTCACTCAGGACAAACACACATCTTCCCTTGTCAGAAGAGCAGGCACAGAATCTGTTGATGAGGTACGTATCCATGGTTTTCTCATTGCCTTTTTTATCTGAACATGAGCCTACACTGCACACAAGAGCAGCTGTACAAGGATCAGAGCAAACGTCCTGCCTAGCGAAAGTATTGTTCCTGCTCCACCAGCAGCAGACACTTAGGAAAGAGACCAGAAAAGGGTGTCTTCAGACTGCTGCTTCCATAGCACAGCTTTCAAGTTTTCTCCATCCAGCAGCTCTGGTTAGCTGAGCCAGAACCGGTATCTTGAGTGTTTTATAGCCCTTGATAGATTCCCCCCCACACACATTATTTCACACAATCACTTTTTAAGGCCATGTACAATTTTGCTATCTGCAACATCTTGGAGCATTGAATTTTCACTATGTATTGTGTGAACATGCACCAAGTTCTAAATTCTTGTTACCATTAATTTTTTCCATGACACTGTGGATCTTCTAAATCTTTGTTGTACCCACTTTTCATCCTCTGCACTTTCTTCAGACTGTAGAATCATCTTGTATTTAGATGCTTCTCAGTCCCCTGTCTTTAAAATGTACCAAATCTTGATTGGTAAATTGACATATTTGTCGTATTGTCATCACTTATTTACTTTTGGGATAAAATAGACACACACTACTACCTTTAATGACACACAATACAAGCTTGAGAAATACCAGTAAGAGTAGAAATAAGAGCAGATTAAACTCTAATTCCCTTCAAAGGGTGAGGAATACAAAGCTGAGATGAAGGCTTCGGTGTCTCCCTGGATTTCCCCATATAGCTGCAGAAATCCAGAATAGGGCCGTAGGAGGGTTCCCTTCCTATGTGCTCTCCTGTGTCCAGTAGATTGGGTTGAAGGCCCTTTAAATATTATGTGGGGAAATTCTTGGGCATAAAATCAAGATCTAAATCTGTCAGACAAAAGATTGAATTGCAAGCTTTAAAAATATTAATACGCTTAATTTTATGTGGTTCTAGCTAGCTCCTTTATTTGGGGGCTTCTTGGTTCCTGCATACTGGCACTTACTGGGAGAACCAGTGTAAGCACCTATCGCAGCTTATTACAGAGGGTAAACAGCCAATGTTATTAGTAGATGAGCAGGAAAGGTAGATCAATATAAAGAAATACTGCTCTCCTTCACTATTCCCTTTGTCACTGCCAGGCCTCAGAATTTTTCAGTTCATTGATGTCAGTAAGGATTTACTTCCCTGCCCAAGGAGCTGGGGCCAGATTATTCCCAGGCTGCAGCAGATACTGATCAGCATGTAAGCTGGCTTGGGCAGCTGCGTAAGAAAATAAAATTTAAGATCACAGCAACTTAAATATTGCTCGAGTTTATAACGTCCACATTGGTATTAGGCAACTTGGCAACAAAAGTGGCCAGAACACGTCTCCTTTCGCTGCAATGCTCGGTGAATATATCAAGTTCGTTAGACAGAGGGGGTATAATGTTTTCATTAGCTGACTGAACACCTAGCTCAGGCCAAGTCTGTGAAGGCTTCTGGAAACATTTTATTCACAGGGGACAGCTCAGGGGTTAAACTCTGTTTAGCATATTCACTTCCCCACTAACATGCCATTATTTCATTTGCTGAGCAGCTTCCTCACCAGCAGCACAAGAGCCTATCCTTACATACCCTAATGGTCTAATGCCTTCAGCAAGCTGTGGCTTACACCACGCATACCTTCTCCTCACTGTTATCACCAATGGTTTCCTCAATGGAAATAATAATTCACATTATAACCGTTGCCAAAACCCTCTGGCACCAGAAGTGCTCTTGGAATGAAAGCCTGAAGGCATGCGCGAGCCCGAGCAGCTGTAGCGGCAGCACAGCCGGTCAGCGAGCGAGCGGGTTTCAACCGTGCGAGGGGAAAAAGACCTAGAAAATTTCCTAGAAGAAAATTACACTTTGCCTTATGTGTACACATAGAATCACATTTTGTGTTTAATGTTAACCTGGGGTAGGTGTCTAGATCTGCCTGGGCCTTACAGACAGGTTCAGTCATGTGTTGGGACACTCTATTTACACATATCTATAGGTAGAGGTGCTGGTGTCCGTGTATGCTAACCTTTGCTCAGTGCTTGCACACCTTGACGACCTCACTCCCCACATACAGGCTATGAGTTACCCATAGCTAAAGTTATAAGCAGAGATAGTTAAATGATGAAGACTTTACTCTCATCAGAGTACATACATCACCTACCCAGTCTTAGAAAAAGATACGGTAAGTCAGAGTTTTAAACAAAGTCAAGATGCGACAACATAGTACATCCACATAGTCATCCCACTTACCTTGCATCCCCGCAGTGCTTCCACCTTCTCCAGGAGACCAGCCAGAGAGGCATGTCTAAAGGCCCTGCTAGCCAGCATATGAGGACTTCTTATCGTGGGGGTTGCAGCTTTATTCAAGTCAGAACGTGTGAATATAATCACCGGGACGGTGATTAACTGATGCGTACCTGCTGGTGAGGCATGCCTGCCTTTCTGAGCCCTGTCCCCAGCTGGGCAGCGCCGTCTAGGACGAGCATGAGGTAAGAAACAAAGATTTTACTTATGTCCAGGATTTCAAGATGAAACCTGAATGTTTGCCTTTCTGCGTGTATGGTTTCATGTCCGTGGACCCACAAATAATCCATCATACAGTCCCATCACTGCAGTTGCCTGCGTACCTGGAGCCTGCAAATGTTTTGAATGAGCTCAAATACTTCCATGCAAAAATGTCATTTTTCACACGTTCTGATTTCAAAGATGGCTTTAAATGTTCTAAGCCCCTTCATAGGTTTAAACTTTTTCAGTGAGTTAAAACAAACAAACTGCATCCATTACTTTTGTACAGTTAAAGCGTGTAACTTGATTACCTGACAAAGTGTCAGCAGCATGAAGTCCTTTATGGGTCACAGCTGAGCTAGATTTTACGCCTAAGGATTTCCCCATTTTTGACCAGAAGGAGAAAATTATCCTCTGGGCAACACCCATGAACTCAAATCTGGAAAAAGGAACGTGAAATGCAGCCAGACAGCCCCAAAAGAGCCTGTTTGTCCCTTCAGATGAAGCAGAAGACAGTAAAATCCCATCTCGGTCCCTCTGGGCATAGGGCCACCCATCGCACACCAAGACTCTCCGCCACAGCCTGGGTGGCCAGTTCTTGCCCTGACGTCTCGGGCCAGCGTCGCCCCATTGCGTGGAGGTGGCTGGGGCTCTCTTGTGTCCTGGTGGGACCCCCAGGCACCGTGCGATGGGGGAGCTGCGCCGTGCAGGTGGGAAGCGCAGCAGGGAAACAGGTATTTCCTGCACGGTGCAGGTGGGAAGCACAGCCGGTAGCAGCACGCGCCCATGTGCCCCAACATCTCCTCTCCTGGAGAGCCTCTGCAGAACTGGGGGGCTGCATGCCCCCAGGCAGGCTGCCACCTGGGAACAGGGCTCGGCTCCGCGGGGCTTGGGGCAGAGTGACGCGCTCTAAAACCGTGCCTCAGAAAAGATAGCCCAGCTCCTTGTTAGCACTGAAAAATGCTCCGCAGCATCCAAACCCTGCAGTGCTCCCAGCCCGCGCTGACGGGCGAGTTAATTGTCAGTGTGCTACTGCCTCTGCTCCCTGTGTGGTCCCGCAGAAAGAGCCATCCTGATGGCTGCCAGTAATGAGGAAAACTGGTGTGGTTTTGTTTTGTTTCCTTTTAAATAAACTTGCAGTCCTTAATCTAGCAGGCTGGAGTCCGGACTCGACAGCCCAATGAGTAATGAGGTGCAAGGGAAGACAGGATGTAGAATTAGGAGGTCAGGGCTGAAGGTTGCCCCAAATTTAATCTCTAGGCTGGGCAGGTTACATCTCTTCCCCGCCTCTCCTCCTCCTCATCCTCCCCCGTGCCATCATTCTTGGACAAGGGGCGTAGGTGCACGCTTCCCGGGGTGATGACCCACCCAGCACGCCTGGGGAGCTGGAGAGGGCGAGACCTCCGTGGGCGATGCCCCTCTGGTCCCCCCCAGACCCATCTGGGCCCCTCCTGGGAGGCTTTCGGGCTGAGGCACTCGGAGCTGCCCGCAGCTCTGCCCTGGGCACCGCTCACCTCGCCCTGCGGAGAAGTGTCATTCTGCTGTTCAGCTTGTTCAGGTGTGTGCATGCGAATGATATGTGCGTATCTATAGATAGCTATATAGGCGGATAGAGAATTCTAAATATTAAGTCATTTTAAAACTGAAATCTCTCTTCAAAATCAAGTCAAAATACTCTTCTATATCTTTTCCGATTTTATATACACTTACACAGTTCCTCCTTGTCCCCCTTTCCATCCAAAGGCAGCTGATCAGGTAACTAATTTTCTTCACCTGCAAACTGTATTTTTGTTGTTTTACTTTAGTAAAGTGTCTACTTTACACTAGGAAAATGCAACACCCCAGCCCTGAGTTTTTGTTTTCGTTACATTGCAAATTTGTTTTCTGATTTCATCCCTTCTGAGTAGAAGAACAGGGAGTAATGATAGTGGATTAGTTTGCCTCCACTCTTGTGTACTACTCTGTATCTTTACTCCCAGGACGATTTACAGTCATCGCACAGCAGAACAGGGGATTCTCATGGACCGGTGCATCAGAGGTGGACCAAAACCCCAGACTGTGGGCTTTTGGCGTCGGTTTGTTGGTTTCTATATGCTGTGGTCTAACCTGAGGTCTAACCTTTTATTTGTTGAGCCCCTGAGCTCTGGGCTCCAGGTGACCCCCTGCTGCAGTTATGTACTATCTTAACACGGGAAATACTGAGACACGAAACGTAACTAAGAGAGGCCCATTTTGTGTAGCCGGATAACCCCTGGGAGAGCGCATAGAGCTTGTAAAAGAACCTTTTCCGCGCGCCGGCCACCGTCCTGGACCTCGTGCCCCTGCACCCACTGATGCACGCTGCCGCTGCGCAGCCCCGCCGGCCCCTGCGGCTCGGCTCTGGGTCCCAGGGGGAGGGCAGAGCCTCCCCACCCTCGCCTCTCCCTTTGGCACGGCTTCCTTTGGTACATGCTAGCAATTTATAGCAGAGGCTTCTATCGGTTTCCAGATAAAGCGGTTCAAGAAGGAAAAGGGAAATCAGGTTCACGCAGTGACTCTGGTGAGATTTCGTGTTATGTTGCTGAGATCATCTTTGCTTTGGTACCTATCCGTAAGCATTAATTTCCTTTTGGTACCTTTTCTAACCTTTCAGCCTAGCTCAAACCAGATTTTAGCATGAGAAAACCAGACTTATTACCACATGCTAA